>NW_018128188.1:182904-222104 GCF_001952655.1 Monopterus albus | reverse complement strand
CTGCTCTCCTCTCCTCTCTCTCCCTATGCTTCTATATGCCTCCATTACACATTACTAACTTTGTGTCTCCTCTCTCCTGTAGTGTGTCCTCTCTCTCTCCCTGTACCTTTCTGCAGGTTGCCCTGGCCCTGGAGCTCTACGTCTCTGACGAGCAGTCACCAGCCACATCGACCTGATCAGTGTTTGATTGTTGTGTCTTGTTGCTTTTCTTCTTTTGTCTCTCCTCTATCCACTCACCCCAACCGGTCGAGGCAGAAGGCCGCCCACCAAGAGCCGGGGTCTGTCGGAGGTTTCTTCCGTTAAAGGGAGTTTTTCCTCCCCACTGTCGCCAAGTGCTTGCTCAAGGGGGATTTGTTGGGTTTTCCCTATGTAATAATATTGATAACAGTAAGGTCTAGACCTTACTTTGTAAAGAGTCCTGAGATGACTTTTGTTGTGATTTGGCGCTATACAAATAAAATTTGATTTGATTTGATTTTTTGGGCTGAGCTGTAGTGGAAAAGTTTACTTTGGCACAGTTACAAGTAAACTCTGCCTCATAAATTAGAGCGACATAGATTTTAAATGTTGTTTATTGGACAGTGTTTTGCCGTCCTATCATCTAGGCACATTATAGTGATTTTGGTGATGGATGTGGAGGTAAAAGTAACCGAATTACAGCTTCTGTAGCTTTAGAAAAGCATAATGGACTCTGGGTTTCATAACAGTTAAAACACATGACACAACCACTGAATATAGATGTCTGTAATTGCAATCAAAGTAGATTTTCATTTTCCATTTGATAATGCAATACAAATATCCTCATTTTGATTGGAAATAAATCTGTAATAACCATTTTTATGGTAATTTTCATAATTTTATAGTTCACTGATTTAAAAATAATGGCATTAGATAACACTGCTGTCGTAAATTTTAAACTTCCATTAGCAATTAGCTGAACCACATTAATCAGATTGAACTGAAGCACTTCATTTAGCAATTTTCCTTTCAAACTTAATTTCATAAGTTCATTATAGATTGTACTTATCCTTATCATTACAGTAAGATTATGCTCTAGAGTACACTGAAAAATACTTGTCAGTATAGTTTAGAATTTTATTTCATCAGTAATTATGTATTTTCAAATGTGAAAATTAACTGCATAATTTTTATTTTGTCATAGATCATGCACATAAAAATGCAAATCTCAGTCTTACGGACAGTCAGTAGAAAATAAAAGCCATTAAAATCCATAAATACCAGGCATTAGCCCTCTGTTTTCTTAGGACAGGCTTCTGTTCTGACTGTCACGTGTCTACATTTGTCTCATTTGCTTTGAATATTTGTATTTTGGGGTCTTTTCCTGTTTCAGTTTGGACTACTTATTTTTTTTATCAAAACTTATCAACAGATAGGATGTCGGCTTGACTTTATTTTATTTGGTATCAGCAAACTTAAAAAATGTCATTGCTCTTCCGGGGACTAACAAACTTAAACCAAACAAAAAATGAGAGGTTTTCCGAGCACCCTTCAGTTCCAAAGGCAACAAAAACCAACATAAACTACATGTTATACACGTAACAGGACATTAGAAATTCTTAGTCTTTAATAATATGATGCATTAAACCACTCACTTTTGAGTGATTTTATTTTATTTAATTTTTTTCAGCCTCAAGAAAACTGTCATGAATTGTTCCAAAATATTAGAAAGTCCACAGTGACAGTCAGCTTTCTGTTTATGTAGCAGTAAGTCATGTTGATTTTGAGCAGCATCCTTGTTGTACATAAGCCTGGGAAGAGGCTTAAGTTGGCTCATGTTGACCGCGAGTCTCATCCAAAATGCAGAAAAGAGCATAGTTGCCAGAAAGCTCCATTTAAACTTTCTTTTTCATCCATCTGACGACGACTGCTTGTTCTCTTTTAAAGTCCTTGACCACTGCAAAGGAGTTCAGCTGTGCCTTGTCATGCTATTATTGGCTTGAGTTCCTCCTGTCATTTTTCTTCGGCCTTCCATCAGAGAAGGACTAGAAGCTTTTTTATTTCCATGAAAGCATTTCTCTTTGCCACATATCTGGCTGCACATTGTCTTTGGTCACACCCTAAGATCAGAGTGTGGTGGCTGACTTGACTTTGGAGGAGAGGACCTGTCTGAACCTCCTCTTCAGCTCCTGCATGTTTGGAGATTTGGGTCTGGCTAAGTGAAGGCCACCTCTTCTTTTCTCTCCGTTTCCTCCTCCCAGTGCTCTGATCACCTGGAGGACAGAGAACACACTGACTCAACAAAATAAAATCTCATGTGTGAGCAGGTCCACTTGTTGAACCCCAAGTCATTTTCAGATCTTGAGAGACAAGTTTCAGTGCACATTTACTTTATTAAATGTCAAGCCAGGTCAAGCGATGATGTTTAGCGATTTAGAGAAATCAAACTACTGTATCTTGAAAGCTGCTAAGGAAATACATTTTAATATGGGATGAAATTCCTTTTTAAAAATTATTCTATTATTGTGCTTTGTCATTGTGTATGCCATTTTATTGCTAAATTGTTTGAAAAAACTGTAGATATATGGAATATCACCATTTGGAATATTATCACTGTATTCATTTATGAGAAGCCTAATAGCATTCATTCAGTGTAAATACAATAACTACTCCTCTTAGCTCAATTTTGATCTCTATAAACTACGACATGTGACATTTTAGCTGCTAAATGCTAACAGGTAACTTTGTTGGCCTGATGTCTGGTGCTGTGCAGCTGGTGTATGCTGAGTTTATCACAGTTTTTTGAATAAACACAGCTGGCTGCAGCAGCTGAAAACATATTGACAGCTTGGTAGCAGGCCAGTAAACTAAAACCATGAGCTGCTACACAGTATTGAGGAGGACTGCAAAGCTGGGCGACACTTCTCAGTGAATTTTTCACTCCAAGAGACTCCTTTCACACTTCACTTAGTAGTTTGTTAATATTAAAAATACTGATTACTGCAGATTTAAAGCATGTTATCAGTTCAAAAATGCTGGGATAAAACATTACTGCTAACATTAAACACAAGCTTTTGGAATCTCCCTCTTACTCACCAAAACAGGAACCAGTCTAATCACACCCAAATATAATGAGCCTCTGGGCAAAATGTCCTATTATTCCAACAGAACAAACAAATACACAGAACAGATAGTACCTCTTTCTGGACAAAAATATAAATACATGATATTTTTATAGTTGTTGGGGACTCTGAGCACCAGTGGGAAATGCCTCATAATCAGAGTTCCCACAGGAAGTGAAAATCCCTGAAGTTTGGTGGATTAACAACCCATAGCATCCTGTCACCGTTCTATAAAATTCACTCGTCAGGCAAAATCTAGCATGGGTTCTACAACCAAACACATAGCTAAAATCATATGTATTAACGCTTCACTGGCAAAATAACAAAGAGAAGTCCCACCTCTTGACAGAGATGCAGGAAGGCAGCATGGACTCCCTCATGGTTCTCTCTGGCCGAGGCCTCAAAGTAAACTCCCCCTGTTGGCAGAGTGAGTGGATCAACATTAATATGTTGAATTGGTCTGTACAAAATGATGTGCTTCTCAAAACTGAAGAGCACATTTAAAGAAATGTGCTTGCTTGCACAAAAGATTGAAGCCCTGTTTGTGTGTGTGTGTGGTACTGAAATAGACAAATAATTAGAAGGAGGAGTATAAAGAAGAAGAGGAGGATGCTCCACCTAGTGCAGCTGCTAATGTCTCGCCTTCATCTGCTGGCACTTGTCGGGCTCGGAGCAGGTCGCTCTTGTTACCAACCTGCGTCAGATTACAGATAACAGGATAGACAGGATTACAGGGATTAGGGTTAGTATGTTACTGTTATTGTCTGATCAAGATAAAAGTGGGAGACTGGTACTGAGACTGTCTTCCTATAAGAAAATGTTGATATGAATTGGACAGTCATTTTTTGAGACAGGGTACTGACCAGGATAACAGGTATGTTTCCAGAGGGGTGTATACGTCTAACATGTTGGTACAGAGGTTGGATAGTTCGGTAGCTGTCATTGTCTGTGATGGAAAAAACCAGCACATAACCGTCTGCCCAGTAGATCGACCTGGAAGTCCAGTTGTTATGCAGTTATTACAGGATATGTATTAAGTATGTTTAGCTCAATTTCTTATTTAAGTCATTTCCTAAGTCTGACCTGTTGATCTGCTCCTGGCAGTACAGGCCTTCAGCATCATCCTGCAAAACCAGACCAACATATGTAGTAAGTGTATAAAATAACTTTTCAACCTCTCTGCTCTGCACACGACTCTTCCTGCCTCCACACATCAGTCACATCTGTCTAATCTCTTGAAGCCGGACACCATCATCCTCCATCCTGCCAGGAAGGACTTTCTCACCCTCCGTTATCTTCCACAGTGAATGAAATTAACAGTTCTGAGACCTGGTTTTGTAAACACACCGACGTGCAAAGTGCCACATCGCTCAAGCAGTGTGGCACGTTGCACTCATTATGTGATTGAAGAGATGGTTCTAAAGTCACTTCCTCTCACTTTAGATTCATTCCTGAAATTGCTCTGAGATAAAAATGTAACTTATTTTTGATTGCCTTTGAGGGCTTCTGTTTCAACTTTGAGGTATAAAGAAGCAATGGCGTCGGACTGATGCCTCTGCTTTTTGAGCCTTTTCACTCAACTTGCCAGTTAAAGATGCAAATGCAGCATTTTTAAAGTTCATTGTAACTGCAGAACTTATGCTTGGCTCAACCAATCACTTAAAATATGAACACAAAATGGAAAAACCATCTTGAAGGTTTGAAATTTTGTGCAAGGGCACCATCTACAAATTAGTTAGCATGTGTGGGTAAGCAAGCCATCTAGCTTAGTTGTAAATAAGTTTAAGAGGTAATTGAACAGTTGTATTCACACTGTCGACACTGGCCCTAGCCCTGCTTTTTACGCGTTCACATGTAGCAGTAGTGGTGTCCTGATTCTCCCTAGGACGGAGGGGTAGGGCTACACAGCCGTTCAAAGGACGGTTTTCAGAGGCAGACTCAAAATAGAGTGGTATGAGGCTAATTACAACAAAAGTTAATTGTAGTAGATGCTACACACCTTAAACAAATCTGCCAACCTTCCCTGGTCTCAAAAAATTTCTTTCCTAGCATTTTTTTTAATTTGCTGTTGAAAATCACAAACCCATGCTTATCGACCACGCAAGAGAAATCGCTACACCTGAAGATGGCACTGTATGATTCAGAATTTCTGACATGAACTTGTCATGTCTGTTTACTTAACCATCATCATGAACTACTAATGACGCAGAGATCTTGAAGGGTTGTTCCATTTGTTAAGAAAAGATTTCAACCACTACAACTTGTAACTCTGTTTTGGGGGCAACTCAAAAATGAGGGAGCACTTGAAAACGAGGAATAGGGGTAAAAAATAAGACATGACATTGGTATTAACAGTCACACTGTGTGCCTTGGTCCTTCTCCTGTCATTTCCCCTCCAGCCACTAGATGTCTCCTGACTTTCCCCCTGTTCCCGGTCACCTGACTCTGCCCTGCCCACCTGCTCCTATATATACTCACTGTTTTTCACTTGCTCCTTGCCAGATCATCATAGCTCCTCTGTCATCCGACTCTCTGTTAGGTGTGTGTTTTATTTATTTTCAACCTCCTGCTTGTAGTTTTTACTTTGACTTTTGTTTGTTCCCCTGGGTTTCTGTCATCAGATTACTTGTCTTCTGACTTCCGACCTTTGCATATTCCCTAATTTCACTCCCTATGTACCCCTGCCTGGGTTTGGGCACCTGGACTTTATATAAGCCTGCTTGTCGTATTACTGTGCTAGTATATTATTCTATGCATTTATTTGTTCTGCTTATTATTCATACTGAACACGAAAATTCTGTGATGGAAATATGGCTGCTGTTTTTATGAGTACCTGGAGAGTGACACAGGGAGTATCCTGGATCTGAAGAGACACTTCCTCCCCTTCCAGTGTAACCTTTCTGGAGTATAGAGCTCCTGGGCAGAATGAAAGAGACAGACGGATGGATGAATGAGAAAATGGATCAGTGGTGGGCTTTCTCTAGAGCAGCAGACTTCTGCAAAGTGAAATCAGTCAGTAAATGCATTTATTTTTGCTGCTTACTTTAATAAAGGTGTCCTGTTTTATTACAGAAAGATGGAAGGAAACTCACCAGTGTTTGCTTCATAATCCCCTATGAACCGCTTGGTCAGAAACCTAACAATCAGAGCTGAAAAGACACAAGAAAACTATCAATCAGAGATGTAGAAAATTAAGTTAAAGTGTGTAACAACAAGTGGAATACTTGACTGAAGCAGCAACATGATCACATTTCTCTAACTAATCAGTATAATATAGATGATTATTTAGGGAAAATGTATTGTGCATAACAGTTGTTTGAGCTGTACCAAATGTAGTTTCATCTTAAAATTGAAATAAAAAGATGTGGTGAATCTTACATTTCCCATAATGCACCATGGTGACTTTCATTAGACCACCTCTGCCTGGTAAATGCCTATGTCTTTTTAACTCCACACCTCCAGTTTGCAACACTGACTTTCTCTCATAAACAGGAGAATAGTACTCACGGTGATGAGTACACTCAACTTGTATTACTAACTGAACAAAACTTGTTCAGTTCTGAGCTTACAGTACAATGGTGATGCTTTATAGCTACATGCAGATGTGTCCTCAGTTGCTATACACAGATTTTAATAACACCCTGAGATTTGCTAGAAATTGTAAATCCCTCACTTATCATTTGTCTAATAAATTAGCCACTTGCAGTAAATTATGCTAGCACTGATGTGTTTAGTCTATCTTAGAAAATAGTAACAGCCACTGTTATGCTTTCTGCCCCAAGGGCAACTTTTTGATGCCTTTTTCATGCACAAGTGCTTAGCAATGTTTTCTAAAACAGCCGCTTATCATGTTTTTAAGTCAATACTGAAAGAAGTAGAGTGTCATATTTATACTTTTACATTTATACTACTTTGCTTTTTAATTTTACACTAATGATTTATCTTTGCCTCTTTACTGTTGTGCTGCTGCCTGGTGGCCACTTTCCCTCTTTCCAAAATAAGATCTTAATCTCAGTCCTCTTGTCATATTTAGTGGTGAAAAGTAACTCATTACCTTGAAGCTGCTAAAGTACATACTTTTCCAATACTTGTACAATAGTATTCCCATGAGGGCCTTTTAAGCCACTGTGACTTAAGTAAAGGCTCTGAATACTTTTTACACCACTAGTTATTCTTAATAAAACTGAATAAAATTATAAGAGTAAGCAACATTTAAAATTGTCAATGTGTAGAATGTAAATTATCGCCCCCTGGCGTCCACTATGGGTGATTTAGCTCCATCATTTTTACTATTTCACTAGGCTATATTTCTACCTCTATTATTGACATTCATTTCATAGATAGTCCTAACAACAACATGTTGTATGCTGAGTAGTTTAATCGGTGGCTATCGTCATGTTGCAGTGCATGAAATCACAGCATCAGTTTCAGCCCCTGTGAAAAACTTCCGTAATTAATTAGAAATTGCAAAAGGCAGCCTATAATCCCTCCGTCCTTCTGTCCATACCGGTTTTCCCGACGTTGCTCGCTCCCAGCACCACAATCTTCACCGTCTTGTTAGGCACACAGTCCAGCAGGGGACACTCCGGTATGGGGACCAGCAGAAAGTTGCCAGACCCGCTGCTGTTCATGGTTCCCGGTGTAAGGTCGCCAGTCAGCCGCATTTAGCGCCCCTCTGCCCTCAGATCAGCCCTGCTTTATCTGGGGGAAAAACACTGCCCAGCAACAAACCCCTCCGCCCCGAGGATGGAAAATCACTCCAACGTTGCCATAATGTTCCTGCAGGGAGAGCGTGGTGCGCTCAGTTATTCTGGATCTCCTGGGGTAGATTCCTAAAATTCTAAAACCACTGTTGAAAAGGGGTCGTTTTTTCCTCTGAGATTCTAGATTTCCCAAACGTTTTCCAAGTATCCCAGCTCTAGTTCAGTTTTCCTCCACTGAGTGCTACGGAAAAGTTTTACCCTCTTTGTGCGTCTTTCGACGTTGAGATCTATTTGTTTTTGTTCATGTATCAGTATATCGCTGCATGTTTTAAAGCATAAAAATGAAGCATTCCGGTCTTCACTGATTCCAGATGCTTCTGACTCCGGACAGCGCGCAAAGAGACACAGAGAGGGAGGAATGTAGCTTTGGACCATCCCCTCTAATGTTCCCATGAGACCAGTCTAAGTTGGACTCCTCTTTCCAGTTTGTACAACCATATCATTAAGCTCATCGGGTCTAATTATAAAATTAAGGTGTATAATCATAAAGCTGCAAAAGAAATGTTTGTTTTATATGCTTGAAAAAATAAATCAAATCAAAATCAATCAAATCAAATCAAATTGGCAATAAATGGCCTAGATGAAGCTCATGTGTGCCAAAAAAAGCTCACCAACTGGCCATATCAGCACGGTCATTACGTTTTCACTGGAGTTTCATTTGATAAGGATAATCACCTTTATTGGCCAAGTATGTTACACACAAGGAATTTGTTTCAGGTACAGAACCGACGCAGCCACATGCGGCGCCAATTCAACCAGTGGCTCTAATCATCGGGGGCAACTTGGGGGTTCAGTGTCTTACCCAAGGACACTTCGACAAGTGGACTGCAGGCACTGAGATTCGAACCTCTGACCGGGGGATGACTGCTCTACCCACTGACCCACAGTCGCCCCCAATTTCCATCCCTCAGAGAGTGATCTATGGAAGCCCACACCTGTCATTAAAAAATACTTAATGTTTCACCACTGGTATTTTTAAATCATTCGTTATTTTCAGCCATTTTCTTTTTGTGGCGGTGGTGGTGGGGGTACAAATAGACAATTTCTAAGGAAACCACTATTGGACAATTGAATGCTAGCTGAGGTTGCAGCACAAAGCTTTTGTTCAAACTGCTGGGGCAAAACTATTTGTATATTTAATATGCTGTTTTCACTATTTTCTGATATTTTATACATTGAACAATTAATTGTTATTGCCAGATGAAAACAACTAAGCTCAATATAAACTAAAGAAATTCAGATCCCTGTACAAAAGAAAAGCCACAAGATAGTGGATTAAGGACCCATCATAGTTGATATTCAGCATTGCAAATTCCGGACATATCTGCAAACAATTAAATTATATGCATAAGTAATATGACGTAAATCTGCCTTTTGAGCCCCTGGACCAGCTTTGCCTGGTTTGTAATCCAGCTTTTCAGTAGTGATTGTTTTAAAGCAAAGGGTCGCACACAACATGTGATTTACAGGACAACTATATATGTAATAGAAAAAAAATCAACATGCAATTTAGTCCCAGATGAACGTCAATAGTTATTATTTTGAAATAAAAAAGACCGGAAGTTCCTCGTGCCATCCTCCGTGACTTGACAGCGCTAATAGAGAGGGCAGTTCTGCCGGAACTGTGCCGCTGCATCGGCGCTCGTATTTTCAACATCGGGGTTCGGTCCAACATGGCGGCTTACGGATGGAAATACTGATGACAGTCCGAAAGATCGCCTCGATTTGTACGATGGTAAGGAGCTCAGATTAGGTTCTATCGTTTGTGTTTGTGCGCTGAAGCTCTGTCCGGTGCCTGGACTAGTGAGCCAGGGCGTCACGGTAGCTTCGCTGTTAGCCTGTTTGCTAACCTCTCAGGGCAAAATGATAATAACACACAGGGTTTCCAGAAAGTTGTACAGCTTAGCTTGTTTACAGTGGCTCTGCAGTTCCACGGATACTAAGGTTCAGTTGGATAACATTGTGTTTTTATGCAAAAACCAAGCTTGGGTGACAATTTATTATTCGGCTTTGGTTTGCTTGTAGCTCATTTCTGCGAAACTGACAGGGTTGACCAATGGGCGAAACCTAGATAGCTTAGCATGCTAGCAAATGTTAGTCTGGCTTGTACAGGAGTGCTTGGACAAAGTTGGTTGCTCAAGTGGTCTTCCACATGAAAATCACAGTTCGGATCAGTATCATTATTATTACAGCTACTTTTGAAATGGCAATTACCCATTAACACAAAACAAACAAAAAAAATCAGCAGTGAATAACCAAACATATGACCAGAGAATGTAAACAGCTCTGTCTCTTAATCTGCAGCTGATGGAGAAATTGAGCGTTTCCTGTCATGGGATACACCCTGAATATTTCCTATGGAAAGCACACTTGGCTAATGTTTAGGTTTTGGTTGTCAAAATATGCAGTGCATGCTTTTAGCTTCAACAAACACATATAGTACAGTGTATTTGTGTGGATATATAAAAGGCACACCTTTCACAGCTACTGTAAGACTTCTTCCTAGCAATATAAATGATTCTCTCTTCACAGTCACTGTTGCCTCAGAGCTAAGTGCGCAAGCCCCTTGTTGTGTTTATAGCTCTTCACATGTAATGCTTTTAAAGAATTACCCCTAAATGGGTTTTTAGAAGGTTTTGATAACGTGATACTTTATTGATGCTTGTACAGAAATTCAGGGAGGTCATGGTCAGCTACAGAACAACAGCTCACAGTGCCTTGCTCAGAGATGCTTCATCTGGGTAAACATTTGTTAGAATGAAATTGAAGGACTGCAACCTGTTTGGCAGGTTGTTACAGAGATATCAGGAATTAAAAGACCAGACATTGTAACTCTGCTCTGTTTGTTCTGGTCACATTTAATGTGACAGCACTGTCTTTGTTTTGCAGTTGTAGCTAAGTCACAAAGGCAGGCAAGGAAGCTTGAAGCCAGAAGATTAGGTTTTATCTTTACCGTTTCCTCACTGTTTCTACTCACTGCACCTTTCAGAGTGGACAGATGGTTAGGCAGATGCCTTTTTAATTTGTTGGCTGTAGCTGCTTCTGCTGGTGCGTGTGTGAGTGTGCGTGTGTGTGTATGCTAAAAGCAGTAGTTCTTACTTAGTCACTGCTTCTGGCACATGTGTGACGTTTATGACCACGCACCAGGCCATGTAACATAATTAAGTGTGCAGTGCAGCATCATTTAACAATAGACAAATACAAACAAGGCTACCTATTAGCTGTGGTTGGCAGGTTTGTTCAGTGTGTTTGCCACTTTGGCAGCCCACCAGCTGCTGCCTGGAAGGCGTTTGTTTTTTCCGAAAATCAATGTGGCTGACGAAACCATGTAAGTCACTGTTAGGGCTGCAATAAGCAGAGCTGAGCAGTGCTGACCTCAGTATTGGTAATATGGTAGCATTTTGGGGATGGCTACTGGTGGTTTTAGAGAAATAAAATGTAGGAGACAGAGTAAACAAACATGAGGACCAAAGTGGTAGAGATGTTTGTTCATTTGTAAGGTTGAAAAAAAAAAACATATTATAAGTAAGTTATCACTGTTTTAGTAAAGAAAAAAAAAGAAAAATGTAATATGCCTGACATTTTGGTCAATTTCTTTCTTTTGTACTTACTTGTATTACATATTTCAAGATTTAAATCCTGATCTTGCTGAGAAAACGATCACGCCATTTAGCTGTTCTGGAGCTTTTTGATTCACACGATCTTCCTCAGCTGATGGAGTTTGAAATAAAGTTGTAATTGAATTGTAGATTTTCATTTTTCACAGCACTTAAAGGCTACGTCATCTCTGTTGGTATTAAAAGTTGAGATTAAAAATTCAGCCTGACTTTGGAACCAGTTGTTCAAACACTGGTTTAGTAGCTTTTGATCGCGTTACACATTTAACACTGGTGCCTTTTAGACAATTGAATTTAGTTGAATGAATAAAAAGATTTGTAAGAAAATGTTTATTTTATTCAAAGCTAAATGTACTTGATTTTAGAATCTGCACTGAAACCTCTTAGACGATACCCACTCAGGCAGTTGAAGGTAAGCTAGTCAGGATGCTGATGTAAGATGGTAAATGCTTTTCTTCAAAGCTGAAAAACCCTCCTCCAGACTGATATTCATGGTTAGTAAACGGTATGCAGCCACAAAACAGAGCAGTACCTTAACTGTGCTTTCTGTAATCTGGTTTTCACTGAAGCTATCAAACAGCCCTGCACAACTGGCAGACGTCAGTTTGCTTTCATTTCCATCAGCTCAGGAAACCGAGTCATTTCAGAGCTGTCACTGCTGAAAACATAAAAGATTTAAGGCGTGATTTTTTTATAGTGCATAGCGAATCAGTCTTTCTCTAGATATTTGCATGAGTCTCTGTTTGGCTGTTTTCAAGTGCACTCGCTTTGCTGACAGTGCTGCGCTGCTGGACACTGTGTTTATCAGATGAATAACCTGAGCCAGGCCTTCGCCGCCAGTTGACTTTACGTGGACTACACTGTGATTATGAGTAACACAGACGTGGCTCCATCTATGTAGTCAAAGCTGCATCATCATTATCATCTTCATCATCGCCTTCCTCCCTCCCCTACCATAATATTAGATTTGCAGCATCTCAGACAACATGACCCGCAGGAGAGAGAGGTTTTATGTTAACTTAAAAAAAACTTGCTACACTAATGTTCAGTTGTTTAAAGTGGACTCTGATCTTGGCCAGATTTTAGCCATACACAAATTTAGCAAAAACATAAAACTGTTTGGATCACTTAAACTTTATAGTAGACTAGAACCACTGTTGTGGTCTATCCTGTATATGTAGCTGAGAATGATTCAGAAACCTGTTGCAGAAACTCTCATATGTCTAATCTAGAATGTATGAGGGCATCATTTAGATGTTCTATTACAAATAGGTGAGTTTTTCCCTGACTCAGATCTAGAGGATCACTTTGGCACATTTGCACATTTTTTCTGTTTCTCTGTAAAATGCAAACTGTTAACGAGAAGTTACTATGAAACTAACTAATGATGTGAAAAGGCTGATGAACACAGATTATGTGGTGATGCAAGTTTTTTTTTTTTAGATATTTTTACCATTACATGTATGAAATAAAATTATTTAATTTATCATCCCATAGCAGAATTTACTTTTATATATGTTTTGTTGACTATAGCTGCAAAAGATTGAGCTACTTTGATAAAACGTGGTACAAGAGTCAGAGGTTTTTAGTACGCAGGTGCCTTTTGAGTCATGTAAAAAATACATTTAAACAGGTTTAAACAAGTAATGAGAGAAAACCGGAATGTAAAAACAGAGATGCGAAGCAGGAAGCAGCTGTAAGAAACAGATGGCTGACAGTCCAGCAGCAAACAAGAAGACAAAAGAGAATTTCTTATGGATAAATGTACTGTTAAGTACTTTTAACCACCACCATGCACAATCTTAGGCTTTTGAATATGTGTTTTTGTTGTCTTCTTCTCTAGGGCGCCAATGCCTCTGCCTTGGAAAAGGAGATTGGACCGGAACAGTTTCCTGTTAATGAACACTACTTCGGATTAGTTAATGTAAGTGTCAGTCAGTCACGCTAAGCTGAACACCAGGTATTAAAACAACATTGTAGAAGATTCCAGAGGAGCTAAAAGAAACAACAAAACATGTCATGAATACACTCTCCACTCACTTCTGTGTTTCTTTTCTCTTTTTTGTAGTTTGGCAACACGTGCTACTGCAACTCGGTGCTGCAGGCTCTGTATTTCTGTCGACCATTCAGGGAGAAGGTGTTGGCATACAAGGTAAATGATGAGAGAAACGCTATAGCTGTATCAGCCAGCAGTATCCCTTTCCCCAGGTTTATACAGTGTGCTGCTTGCTCACACTAAAACAATGTACTTAAATACTCAACAATACCATACTGGTCCATCTATGAGGGAGTATTTTACCTGAATGTTTGTTTGAAAAAGTGTGTTGCATAATATATGTAAGGACTACACAGCAGTTGTCATTGAATGAAGTGGGTGCTTGTTACATAATGAGCCTGTTACATGAGTTGTTTGTAGCCTTAACGTTGCTAGGCTAGTGAAGGTGTCCATGTCTTTTAGTCAGCCTCAGTCAGCTTTGGATAAACTTTATTGGAACTTGGCTTTTGTCTTCATAGCTTAAGCCATTGTTTCTGTTGGCTGTGATAACCGCCACTCATCATAATATTAAATGCCGAGGTCTGGGAAGACGGCTGCATCTGTAGAATTAGGTCCAAAGAAGCAACAAGAGCAAGTAGTCCGACAGTTATACAAGTGGCAAACAAGTCAACAGTTTGACCAGACTGATCCCAACCACTGCTTTTTGAGCTAAAAACTGAAGGCATGTTGAACCTGAAATCTTGTTAATCACTCAGAACTAGAGCAAGTATGGTGGGCTAGTGCTGCGCCCGAGTAGAGATGAAACTGTTACTGGTTTCACAGTAAACCATGGGAAAATTTCTGATGGTATTACTGTTTCAGGTTTTATTTGTCATTAAGACTGTGGTTGATTACTGCTCTTTTGTCAAAGGTGATACTAACTTCTAGGTTGGCCTACAAAAGTACGCCATCCCTACATCACTCTACGATGCCTAACCACAAGCTAATCTTAGTGTGAATAAATCCCCAGCTCTTACCACAGGCCTCAACACTACAGGCGATACTGTTTTAGGTAGAAACAGGCCCCAACACAAGACCTGTCTGGTGGATGTTTACAGGCAGGTCTTCCATTCACCTTTCTTTTTGACATTTTCCAAAAAACTTTGTCCAACCTGATATTTTGTTTACCAGCTGTCTGATCATCTGACCGCTGCAGTTTGTTGCTCAGGCATTTATAGTGTTAAATCAGCAAATAGGAGTCCTATGTGCTGCTGTATATGCTCTTGCATCCATCGGGGTGCCAAGCTGAGTCCTATGTGCTGCTGTATATGCTCTTTCATCCATCAGGGTGCCAAGCCAGAGTAGGAAAATAAAAACACAAGGTAGTAGGAAGTCCACAAGTGATGTCTGCATCACCTTCTTTTTGTTAAAACATCATTTAGTGCTGCATCATAACTGAGAGCAACAAAAAATAACATGTTGTAATAAAGTATAGTTTTACCAGTTCAGTCTCGTTTTCAGTAGCTGAGGAACACAGAGCCTGAAATGGCTGTGTGTTCAGTGAATTCCTTGCTGATGATTTCATGAAAAGAAAAATGCAGGAGGAAACTTTGAGAGCATTTGAGTTGAGAGGGTCCTATGACATGTTTTCCTGCCCAATCCAAGTACTTTGCCAAGAAGCCTGGTGTCAGTACATACTGTGATTAGGAGCTCGAAAGACTGGCTGAAGAGTATGAAACATGCTGACTGTCAGACAATGACGTCTTAACACTTCCAGTATATGAGACTTGTAAATATTGTTGGACAAGCCACAGAAATGTGGAATTTAAAGTATTTCATGCTTCACTTTACAAGGGAATAGGCTAGACAATCTAAAAGTTTTCCAACAGGACTAGCCTGGTTGTTGACATGGGATCACTTTATACTCGTTTTGACCCCTCTACATTGGCTCCCCATCAAATTCCAAATTCACTTCAAGATCTGCTGCATTCAGAGCCTTGCGTGGTCGGGCATCTGCTTACATCAGATCTACTACAGCCTTATGTAACTAGTGACTACTGACCTAGAAAGGTGCTATATAAATAAACTTTATACTTACTTTGTCCAAATACTGTTCTTGACGGGGAAGTTAGCAGTAATTTTGACCACACTTCAGGAGAACAAATAAATGAACCTGTTAAAATATTTTCACTCAGATTAATCAACATAAATGTCACCAGTGTCACATTCTGTGTGTGTTCTAGTTTTGTCACATCACTCCCATAGATGAGATCAAGTGTCGAGGTTCAACCTGACTGGATGTTTGGTCACCTCAGCTGCGCTCGGAGTTAAAGTCTTTACAGAGTGACAAGTGTGCCCATCTCCTCTCCAGGTGCAGCCGCGTCGTAAGGAGTCCCTCCTCACCTGTCTGGCTGACCTGTTCAACAGCATCGCCACGCAGAAGAAGAAAGTTGGCGTCATCCCTCCTAAGAAATTCATTTCGCGGCTGAGAAAAGAAAATGGTAATAATGCGAAATGATTGGTGTAGAGCATTTTGACTTCACAGCTCTGCCAGAATGTGCAGCTGTTGCTTCTGTCTGAATCTGACACAACTTCCTGCATTTTTCTCAGGAAAACATCTATCCAACACCAGGCGTTCAGAAATGTAAAAAAGTTCTTTCATCAGCTGTTTGTTTAAAGCGGCTTCCTTTCACCGCAGAGTGACACAGCTGAGCTGAAGAGGGAGGGGAGGGGAGGGGAGGGTGGGAGTTGGCTGAGAAGTTGATCTCACAGCTGAGGAAATCTAATTGTCAGCCAGATCCCAGAGCGGAAAGCACATGGAAAAAGACAAGACAGTCTTAATTGGCTCTTATTTCTCCTTGCCAACATATGGCGATGTTATTTATTTTCTGTTCTCTTTTTTTCAGCCCTCCTCCTTCCCCATCTGTCTGCTTCTGTCTGGCTTTTTATACATCTTTGTCTATATTCCTCTTTCCATTTCTCTATATATTTTTACTTTATTCTGTTTCTGTATTACTGGTTAAGTTTCTACCTCTGTCTCCCTTAGAGCTGTTTGACAACTACATGCAACAGGATGCCCACGAGTTCCTTAACTACCTCCTCAACACCATCGCAGACCTGCTCCAAGAGGAGAAGAGCCAAGAGCGACAGCAGAACGGAAAACTGGTGCAGAATGGAGGAGGAGGAGGAAGTGAGGGGGGAGGAGGAGAAGGGGAAGGAGGAAAGGAGACGCAACAGACCTGGGTCCATGAGATCTTCCAGGGAACACTGACCAATGAGACGCGCTGCCTCAACTGTGAAGCAGTAAGTGTTGGTAGTCTGCATCCACTCATGGCAGGCGTAGTCTGCAGAAACCGGGTGTCATCTTATCGTGGGTGACACAACTAACTGACTGAAAAATTTCCTTTTTTATGCAAACTCTTGCAAAATTTGTCAGAGTTGAACTAAATTCTATGAAAAAATGAAGTGATTATTTCCCCCCTCTTCCAGTTGGCCAAGAAACAAGTCACAGTGTGAACAACAAATATACAATTGTAAATAACGCCTTGATCTTATTTTATTGGGCTTAGTCTGATTTTATCAGTTCATAATCCTGTGTTGAAAACCAGTTTTTGTTCTCTGAAGAAAAGAATCCATGTGACTTTGAGCGTCTTCCACTGTGTTACAGGTGAGCAGTAAAGACGAGGACTTCTTGGATCTGTCGGTGGACGTGGAGCAGAACACCTCCATCACGCACTGCCTCAGGTACACAGTGTTCTTACTGGTCAGCCTTGAAAAATTAGCCTCTTATGGCCATTTGATATGAAAGGCCATGGGGGGGGGGAAACATGAATTTTATATCACTACTGAAGAGTGTGGAGTTTGTTTCCAAATTTTGTTGGACTGTGTTGCTAAATGTGTAGGTTTGTTTGTTCTTAACAGGGGCTTCAGCAACACGGAGACATTATGTAGTGAATACAAGTACTACTGTGAGCAGTGCCGCAGCAAACAGGAAGCCCAAAAAAGGTGGGTGACATCAGCTGCTGCTTTATTTCTCACTCTGCAGAATTAGTGTCTATTTTTTCTTTCTTCCTTCTTATACCAAGAACAGTGATGTCTTTCTCCAAAATGTAAAAGCTGTTACCATTTATGTGAGAAACTGAGTAAAATAGGCATATGATAGCACGAGGCTCTAGCTGCAGGCCTTATAATTGTAAGGATTTATACACCAACATGTATTTCTGTTGTTTAAAAGGTTTATGAAATTGCATCATCCTCATAACACATGCATGAAGACATTCTTGAATGAGCGCATTTCGTGCTGTGCGATTAATCTGTGGGTGCTGAGCTACTGTAATACATCATTATGAGAACCAATGTTCCCATGCTGTGCTCTGTGTTCACACTCAGAACACTTCAAAACACCATACCAGTTAAAAAAAACAAATTTAATTAACAACTGCGAGACTGTCACAGTTTCCCGTTTCTCAGTAAAGGCCTACCACCGCCTGACCTTAACGCTGCAGAAATGTGAGCAGGTTTTTGGCCATTTTGAAAATACTTGATCTTTGCTATCTGTCATCTAAGTTACCACTTTGTCTCTACATATTTGTGTCGGAGTGGTTCTAACTGCGCTCACGCTTGAAGCGGACACATAGGGTTACAGTTTGTTTCAGTAGGCAGTACCCCCAAAACCACATCTGTTGTTACCATAGGAACCATAGTCAGGGCCTTCCTGTTACATTCTGAGAAGTTCATCATGGGTGTTTTAAAGTTGATCTGGGCCAAGATGTCTGTTAATAACTACGGCAGCAGTCTCACCACCCACTGGCCAGAGCTGTTTGTGCTCAGTTTTACATGAATAAAACTTTTCAGACTGGAATCAGACAAAAGAAATACCCTGTGTCCAGTGCATCTGCTCACAGTTGTGACTACGTGTATTTTTATACATGCCATTCACTGTTTTTGAGTGCCTGCTAAGTGCACCAAGTAACATCCATTAGCTTGAAAGGGCTGTGCTGTCATCAGCAACTGCACCTCGCTTTAACACTGAGCAGAATGCTGTGAGAGCGCTAGCCAAAGGTTTGGCCAAATTAGGACGAGCACAAAGCAACTAAAACATACTCCTTGTTCGTAGTAGGGGGTCTGGAACAGTAGTGGTGTCGACATGGAAAGCTTTTAGAGCTTTGAGTTTTTGTTGACTGTGTGTGATTTTACTTGCCTCCTGGAGGTTTTCCACTGACCTCTGATAAGCCCTGCTTCTTAGTTTCTTTGATTTTCAAAATTTCTTTTTGACTTAGAGCTCCCTTTAGTGCACGGTGTGTTGACCGTGTAGCTCAGTTCAGGGTTAATTTTAGTTTCAGTTGTGATCTAGTATTCAGCTTATCACTCAGCGCTGCTTCTGAAATAAAACAGTGGTACCATTAAAAACAAAAATCCTCTCCCTCCATCTCTGTCAGGATGAGGGTAAAGAAGCTACCGATGATCCTTGCCCTCCACCTGAAGCGCTTTAAATACATGGACCAGCTGCACCGCTACACCAAACTGTCGTATCGGGTCGTCTTCCCCCTGGAGCTCCGCCTCTTCAACACATCTGGGGACGCCACCAACCCTGACCGCATGTACGATCTGGTGGCTGTCGTCGTGCACTGTGGCAGGTAGGTTCTGTTTTTTTAACTAGATATTTTCAAGTGCCCATGGCATGCTCATTTTGCTTGTTTCCAGCCTTTTAATGTTTAATCTTGGGTACATTCAGATTAGCTTGGCACCCCTCATAACTCCAAATAGTTTAATTGTTTCAGAATCGGAGAGCCAAAGATGTGTGCGCCTATCCAGCCGGTGGTTAAACACCACTGACTTTGATGTGGCAGTTTGGGGTTTGATTCACTGTCAGGGTACAGCGTCAGCATGGGCCCTTAGCAGGGAGAGGCAGTGCATCAAATCAAGCACCCCCTTTTCCTTGCTAAGCTGGTCTTTAAACCCGTTTTTACATGGGGAAAGCATGAGAACACATTATTTTAAGAACTCGTTATCACTCCATGCACATCCGATGTATTTGTCATAACATTTAAGTCTATTGTTTCAAATACATCAAGATTGTTTTCTCTCCCACCACCACTGCAGGAGGAGTTCTGGCCACTTCATAGAGTAGAAAACCACCGGACGTCTGTGCTGCTTTTGGATGTTGTAATGATTAAAAACTGCAAAAGCACGCAACAGGAAATGACATTACACTACACTATTTTACTGTTGCTAACATGTTGAATGTATCTCAGTTAATCCTTCTTCAAAGTGTTTCTAACATGACAAAGTGTCACCTCCATGTTGGCTGCAAAAGTTACATGTGTAACTAATGTGTAACTAATGTGCAACAGCTCCCAAAAAACAAAAAGGGCCAGTAGTACTATGCACTGAGCCTGCAGCTGCACAGCCCTGCTGAAACACTGGAAGCAAACACTATGTTGTAAATGTGTGAATTAAAAATGTAAATCAGCAAAACACTGTTTCACTAGAAATGTAGTTTTGTAAAAGAACTGTGGCATGTAAGTTAAGACAACTACATCTTAGGTCTTGTGTCACAGAAACATTAGTGTTTCGATCTACATGAAATGCTCTGGATGTGTAACAAACCAAAGTGCTGCAAAAATAGACTCAAATGAATTCAGTGAATAATGATTCTAACTGTGGACAGACGTGCATTAAGAGGCCTCTTGGGCATTTTTTTTTTTTCTTACACGTCTCCCCTTGTGTTCCTCCTCTGTGCACTGCAGCGGCCCCAACCGCGGACACTACATCACCATCGTCAAGAGCCATGGCTTCTGGCTGCTCTTCGATGACGACATTGTAGAGGTAAGAACAATTTCTTTTTACTTTCTCACTTTTCTCTCAACAACCGCATCCTTGGAAAAACTCCCTCTCATTCAGTAAATGGCAAATACATGTGAATTCAATGCAGTTCTCCGATTGTTCAGTATTTTTAAGTGTTTAAAAAAATATAATCGGTGTTTCAAAGAGTCTCTACTTTTACATAATTTAATTACATGATACTTTTTCCAGTCCTATACATTGTTATACACACTCACTGGCCACTTTATTAGGTACACCTGTACAATTGTATGCAATTCAGTGCAACACTTCTGCCTTAACATCTGTGTTTATGAAGCTCAAATTGTTTGTTTTTGGTGGTGTCATGAATGTATAAATTCAATTATATGTTTATTATTGAAGTCAGTTAAAAGTGGGGTTGAACTGGACTACATTATATTCAGAGGTGTTCCTAATATTCTGACCCTTTCATGTATGCAGCTGGGGAGGACAAAAATATAGAGACACTGCTGTAATATTATATATTATATTTTATTATTGATTGATTGAAACTTTGGTTTCCTTTAGATACATTTTTCATGTTTGCTTGTTCAAGTGACCGTGCGTTAACTCTCTGTTAAAGAATAAGGCCGGTCATTTTCTATCCTAACAGTGTTTTCAACACTTCACATACAGAGACTAAAACCGACAATGAATTGGCTCGACTCCCGATTAATGTCTATCATTCCTGGATTAGTTTATTCGTCTGTGACATAGACTGTCACTGTTGTTCAAAAACAATTAAAAACACATCAGTGAAACACGCCGCTGCACTTAGTGACATGTTTATCCATACTGCTAAAAATGTTTCCTCAAAAGCTCCAAAAGCCTTTTTGAGGCAACAGTTTTAACAAATATGTGAGTCTGATGTTCCATTATGCAGAAACATGTCACCCAGTGCAGTGGTGTGTTTCCTTGATGTTTTTAATCCCTTTTGAACATCAGTGGAGGTCTATGGCACAGACGAATAAGCTGATCCAGGAATAACAGACATTAATCAGGACTCGAGGTAATTGATTGTTGGTTTTAGTCTCTGTAGGGGGAGTGTTGAAAACACTTAATATAGAAAATGACCAGCCTTTTCTTTTAATGAACCGGGATTAATTGATGTCACCCAGTGCAGTGGTGTGTTTCCTTGATGTTTTTAATCCCTTTTGAACATCAGTGGAGGTCTATGGCACAGACGAATAAGCTGATCCAGGAATAACAGACATTAATCAGGACTCGAGGTAATTGATTGTTGGTTTTAGTCTCTGTAGGGGGAGTGTTGAAAACACTTAATATAGAAAATGACCAGCCTTTTCTTTTAATGAACCGGGATTAATTGGTCTGAGTTGTCTCTGTCTTTCCTATTGTACCAAATTACAGTTGTTTCTAGAAAATTATGAGGTTACTCACTTTGTACTACAACATGGCACAGACGAATAAGCTGATCCAGGAATAACAGACATTAATCAGGACTCGAGGTAATTGATTGTTGGTTTTAGTCTCTGTAGGGGGAGTGTTGAAAACACTTAATATAGAAAATGACCAGCCTTTTCTTTTAATGAACCGGGATTAATTGGTCTGAGTTGTCTCTGTCTTTCCTATTACTTGTACCAAATTACAGTTGTTTCTAGAAAATTATGAGGTTACTCACTTTGTACTACAACAGCTTTCAGCTGTTTCCGTTAGGGGCCACCACAGCGAATCGCATGTGTAAATTTGGCACGTGTTTACGCCAGCTGCCCTTCCTGACACAATCCTCTGTAAACTCCTTACTATACATCACATGAATTTAACATTTCTAATGCATGCTATTTTGTTTTGTCTGTGCGTTTTTCCTACTGTCTCTGGCAGCGATCAGGTCCCGTTACTGTCTCAATGGGCTGAGACTCCACTAGCAAACTGTTTTTGCTCTGTATTCTGTTTGCATACAGAGGAAACTGCTCAGTTATCAAAGACTGATGTGTAAAAACAGATCCCGCCGACAGTCTAGTTTTCCACTATGATGGGAAAGAGGCCCACTCGAACATCTGGTCCAGTGGACAGAAACTGGCAGAGCTGTGGAAGATTCCACTGAGTTTGCAGAGCTGAAACCCTAACTCATTATTTTTTATGGTTTGTGGAGATGTTCTTACCCCATCTGCCTCAGCACTTTCTATTTCTAGCTTTTACTCTTTTTCTTCTAGGTTATATTTGCCTCTTACTGCCCGTTTATCTCCACTGTTTGAGTATTTCCACCTGCAATCGAAAGGACCCAAGTGTTCTAGAGAGGATATTTTTGCCATTTGTTTTTAGCCCCATCCTCTCTCTTTTCAGACATAGCACTGCTATGCCAAATCAACAGCTACCCGGGCCAAGTCTTGTATATGTTAAGCTAATTGCCTCCCAGCTCTGTGAAAATAATAATAATAATCATATTTCCCAAAATGTTTAACTATTCCTCTGAAAACACCATTCCATTATCAAGAAAGTGTCGTTTTATAGAGCGATATTGAGAACCATGCATATCTTAACTTCAGCTTCTGGCTGCTTCTTTCTTACAGAAAATTGACGCGCAGGCGATCGAGGAGTTCTACGGCCTGACGTCGGACATTTCCAAGAACTCTGAGTCAGGATACATCCTGTTCTACCAGTCCAGAGACTGAACCAGCCGGCGGTAAATCCCCAACAGACTGTCACTCAACAGAGGTGGAGGGGCTTATTGCTGCCACCGGCTCAGCCCAATACGCTTACATAAGTATGCAGGCTTTATTCCCTGTAGGCGGAGCTTTGCACTGGAGCGTTGCTCAGATCAGTTGAGATGTGCAGGTTACATGCCAGCCTCCTGGATTATGGCCGTTCAAATCCTCTGAGCCCACATTGCAAAAAGCACCTTTAAAAACAAACAAACAAAAAAAAAAAAAAAAAAATGTGGCATCAGCTGGGAAGACCGAGTAGCACCAATCCATGAGGCTGACATTACCGTATGCACAGTGGGTCCGTTTTAGAGATAAAAGCAGTTTGGGACTGTCGAAATGATGCAGTGTGACCAATCAGCTTGTTCAGATAAGAGACCTAAGCAACCAGAGGATGTCGATTGTCGTCGTCATGGTCACCATCAGCAGCATCAGTCTTCTTTACAGTTTTTTTTTTTGTGTGTGTGTGCATATTATACCGCACTAACTTGGCTTTCCACAGTGAACATAAAGCTTTCCTTAGCCCAGTGCTGACAGACAGGCACCATGTATTCACCTACAGGTTAATCTGACAGCAGTGTTACAAGTCTCTGTCCAAACAAAACCACCAACACTACCTTCTATCAAATAGCTTGAACATGTACTTCGAACACAGGGCGGTGTTGCAGTTGCTAGTTTGCAGTGTTTGTATCATGAACTGGTGCTAATGACATATACAGTGTTATAGCAGCGTGAAATGAAACCCAGCCACAGCCGACAAACCGTATCCGACTTTGACAGATCTTTAGGGCTCATTGTCACTTTTCTTAAAATAAGTAAATTTCTTTGTTTTTCAATATTCAAAATAAGTAAAATTTTGTGGTGTAACCATTTAATTATTTGTGTTCTATTAGCAGTTCATGACGTACTGTAAACTGCAGAAAACGTGACTTTTAGAAGAACACAAATGTAAAGTCTTGGTAAAAATGACTTTACCTAAAGAACAGGGTTTTTTAATGGCAGGAAGCTGTAAAAACTGAAAAGGAAGCTCCTTCCAATTCACCTATTAGTTCAGATTTTGCAAAGCTAGCTGGCTAAGCAGTGAAAGTGGCAGGTGAAAGTTTTAGTTTAAGTTATTAGCGTCCTGCCATTGCGGGTCATGTTCTGCGAAGACATGAGAACGAGAGTGGTCAGGTATTTCAACATCATATGCCAACTTTTTGGAAGCAGGCAGATTTAACAGTTTGAAATTTGCTTTAGAAAGTTTGTGTTGTTTTAACATTTGACTTTTTTGTAAAATTGCAGAATATGCACTTTTGTATCATTTTAAAGGGACACAGAGTTTTTCTTTGACGTCCAAACTGTCACACTACATCAAACCTGCCTGAATGCTATGTTGTCCTTTAGTTCCTTATCAAAGTTTTATTTTTGGACAGCAGACCAACACCTCTGTACACACCTTGCTGCAGCTGTTTGAGTGCACCCTATAGTATAAGCTGTGCCTCTGGGAGCCAGTCAGACCTTTTACATGCTTCTCTCTGCAGAATCTTTAAATGGGAGCCAACAGTTCGCTGATGTGGAGCTTGTACTGTTGCTTGACAACATGGTATATTTAATGAAGTATCTCTTGTTTCAGTCTGTTTTAGCAGTTTAAAATGGCTTCCCCTCCTCAGTGTCTCAATCTAAAAGGTTACAAATTGTGATATAATGTTGATTCATCCTGATAGTGGAAATAAAGGGTCATGTCACTAATTGATAGGAGCCGCTTTAAGAATGAGGTTCTCTTCTTAAAAATCTGGCATTAAATTACTGACGTGCTGATAATATATTTTAATGGTAATGTTTTTGCATCAGGTATAAGCGCTAAAGCAAAAATAATTTGGTCGATTTAACAGAAAACTAAGTTTAATCATTCGGTAGTTTCAAGTAAGATTAAGTATCTAATAATAATGCATCACATTTGTGAAAGATTACTGCATACCTCTATCATAAACCCCATCCTATTTGGGTGTTTTAACTGTTCAACTTGCAAGTGGTATTTGTCCTTATTTTCTGATATTAGACTAAATTATCAAACTGACTGCAAAAGGATCAGTATTCTATATGGTTATTATGCATGGTGAGCATTGAGGGAGATGTCGTGCTTTACAAAGACATCCCATATACATTGTCTATTTTTGTATTTTATTTGCCTCAACACCTAGACATGGCTTGTTTTGTCTGGAACCATAATGTCTGGCCTTCTTGCTGGATAAGTGAGTTAAATGATTATCCAATTAAAATAGTAGCTGAATAATTTTCTGTCAGTCGACCAATTAGCGCTTGGAGTTGAATTTTTTTTTTTTTTTTTATAAATGAATAGTTCCTGCTCTATTGTCTCAAGGAAGTGTTTTGCACAGGGTGGTATTCATGCTTTCAAACAGGTTTATTTGTGCCGAGATGAGGAGAGACAGGAGCCATTTTAAAGCCTTTACTCTTTCACCCTAACTTAAGCCTACTGACCTGTAGTAACCTCCTTTTTTGGTCAAACGCACAAAGAATCTGGGTGTCTTTTCAAGCACGTTTCACACCGCAAAGCTCACGAGGCGCCACCTGACTGGCCTGTCTCCGATCAACAAATTAGCTCACTCCTTGGTACCAGGGCGGCAGCAGATGGAAAGTGAATGGAAACGCGCTGTAGCCATTAAAGTGTTTATATTCTACTGTCGTTGAGTGGCCTGGGCAACGGGTCAGGTATTATCCAACTGTCAAAATGTAGAGGAAAATAAAAATATGGTTTCTGCTTGACCTGTAAAATGTAAATTGGATTTGGACGCATCTCAACACTGTGAAGCCACTCGTTTTCTTTCTAAGACTAGAAAAGTACTTCTGGCATCGGTTTTACACAACATACTATATCCTAACGCACAGAGGATCAGGTGGATCCCTGATCCACCTTCTGGGCGCATATGGCAGTGTTTGCTAACAGTTCTTTTTTTGTTTTTGTTTTTTGCATTACCTAGCCTTGGTGCAGAACTGGCATAGTATGTATGTTGCTCCACACCATTCTTAATATTCAGCTGCCGACCGTTGTGCTTTTACGTCAGCGGGCTAGTTTGTTTAATCTTCCTAGGGTTTTGGCCCTGTTGTGGAAGTTCAAATCACAATTCACTAGGGGAATTTTATCCCACGGAATGTTCTTGGACTTCAGCTCCTGGGAGTGGAAGTACCTGGAACTTCCCTGCACCTATAGCTTTCAGCCAGTGGTGGCAGTAGTGAGCACATTGGTGTCAGGCAGCACTACAGCCAGTGAGCGAAATAGAAACCCATGGTCCAATCTGATTTTGCAGTTTATACTGACTAAGAGAAGAGAACTTTCTTGCTCAGGAATCTAGCCTCCCCATTTACAGTATAAGGCACTAGGAATATTGCCTTTCAACATTTTTCACATGACAAATTTTATAAAAACCCCTTAGTGCCTGAAATGTTCACGTTTCATAGTGATCCAGAGCAACATAGTACAACAGTCCAGAATCTGGGTTAGGTAATGTTAAAACGGTGTTAAACCCAGCCATATCCAAACGCATGATCAGTCCTATTTTTTTAAGCATTTAAAATTTGTTTATTTGAATCATAGAAGTGCACGGTCAGGTTCTTCAACATCTCGCTTAGCTCAGTTTTCACAACACCGTAAACCACAGAAGCAGAGGAAGTGACTTCAAACAACGCATTCCGAACACTTAACTATATTCACCGAGTCGAGGCTTTAAAGTCAACACTATTTCCTTTCCCCGTCTGTGCTGCTCTTAAACTCAACTAATCCTAATGGAAGGGGTTGTTGATCCACTTTGTTTCCATCAGTTCTACAATTTTCGGCAGTCTGTCATTGCAAATGACTTTAGACTCTGGTTACATCCAGGCACCAGCAGAATCTGTGGACTGTTTTGTATGTTTCAAATGTTGTTTATATTTTAAGCTTTAAAAATGCTTTTGTTCATAGTGTAAATGAAGCACAAAAGACATCAGATCAAAGTCCACAGATTCAATTTGGACCTGAATATGACTCAGTCTTTAAATTAAGTGCAGTTCTGTGGAAATCATTAGTCCCTGAAATTGTAATGTGTTGCTTGAATGGTTGAAATTTTGAGCTACACAAAGCTTTGAAACCCTATGTTGAAACAAGGCTCTCTTTATTTAAATATTATTATTCTGAATGTTCTATGTTAACATCTTCTTTTTAGATGATTTTTTTTTTTTTTTTTTTTTTTTTTTTTTACTAGTCTACAATTGTTGTGTAGGCAGCTCTGGATATTTGAGGATTTATCTTGGTTTAATTTTGGGAGTATGTGAAGAGAGATGTGTACATAAATACAGATGATTCTGAAATATAAATAATTGCTTGTTTGAAATAATCAGCACACCATTATCAGAAATCTTAGGGGATGTTATGTCTAAAAAGTACGCTGGGAGTAAATCAATATGCCTGGTGCCACCACCCATCTGGTTTTTTTCAGCTGTGGACGCCAAACAGCCTCAAGTAAATTAACTATGATGTAGCCTAATCTGACTGATCACACTATAATACACAAAAACTGTCTGGTTTCATTCAGATGCACTTATTTTGAAGAAAACTGCTGTGCAGAAAGTAACTGGGTAAAAACTGTGTGTCACTGTGTTAAAGGAAAAAATTCAATGTCCATAACATGTTAACCTAGGAAAGCATTTCTGTGGCATTAGAATACCTGGGTTTTGGTACACCAGGATTTTTGTGATAACTTAATGGAGTCTCTCCAATAAAATGGCTGAAGTTGCAGTAGCCGATTTCAGACTGGTGGTACAGGCTGATAGTATACGTCTGCCGCTAAGTAAATGAAGCTACAGTACAAAACAAAACTGACAATTACAGGTTTTTTCCCTTTAACACTTTTTCTATCCTTTGAATTGTCCCTTCAGGGCTTCGGTCGTTCACACCACTCCCCCTTTTTCAGACTCACCAAGAATGTAAATGTTTTGAATCCAGCGTGAGAGACTGATGTCATTAACACTCAAATAGTGTACGTTGCAACTAGTGCGCAAAGCGACAGCAGCCTCACAGACACTTAACAAAACTGAACATCTCCTTCAGTAAACCTGGCTTTGCAAATTTGTGATGCTGAATTTAGTAAGAATATGTTTTTGTATCAGTTTACAGCCTGAGGTTTCATCATCATGGCTACAAACATATGAAAGACCAGGAACCGAATGCTTCTCCTGTGGTGTGTGTTTGTGGGGCTGCTGTCTGTCCGTTATGAATAGGTGTAGATGCAGTAGTCTGGCAATGACGGCTGGTTCTGACGGTGTCCAAACTATTTGAAATAAAACAAACTGGTTTTGAAGATGAGATGATGTGAATCGTCTTTTGTCTTTCCTGCTTTTTCTCAGGCTACATTTAATATTTTATGTCTCCTGCAGTATTCAATTTTTTTTTATTTCATAAATGTGAATATATAAAGAAATACAAATCAGTGCATGTGAGTTAGATTTTGCCTTAAAACAGCTGCTGGATTTTTTTCTTAATGCCACTGTTCTGCAGGGTTATGTGTAATCCTAGATATTGAGAATAAAGTTGTAACATTTTAGTCATAATTTCAAGAAAAAGCCACAATATTTAGAGTTCAAGTTGGGATTTTATGACAGTCTAGTAATGTTACAATGTTGTCTGACAGTTAGACACTAATTTTGATAAACTAATAAGTCAAAATTTATAGGATTTGTAGCAATTTTTATAATATTTGTGTGGATGCTGAGTCAGCATCCACACTGTTGTTATCCTGTTCTTTATTATTCTGATTTCTTCCTTATGTATGTTGCCGCTGAATAACTCCAGAAAAACCATTCAACCTTTAAACAAGTTCAGCTATTTGCCTTGTATGCAACTTTGATATCTTGTACGGTTTTTGAACTATCACAGTTTACAATTCACGGTGATTTTGGACACAAATGTACAGTTTAAAGTGTTATCTGTCAGTCGGCCGTTAGGGGGCAGCTGTCAACAACTAGAGTAAACAGTTGAAGGTGTTTAATGTAAATTTTGTGCTTAAAAAAAGACTAAAGTGCTCACAACTCATGTCCATTGCAATGCCATAACTTGTGTTGCTGCTGTCTATAGCCTTAACTTTGCTGAAACTTGCAAAAAAAAAGAAAAGGGAACCACTGCTTAAAGACTAAAAAAGAGAGAGAAAACAATATTAACTTACTGGCAGATGAGTCCCCAATCCTGAAAATTCCGTTTTCCTGCTAAAAGGCAAAGCATGAGAAAATATTAAAACATTTTTAAAAGATTTAGCATTTTTGCTGTGTGTCAAAGATGGTACTGCAGGCGATTTCTTTTTAAATCATCTGGTCTTCTGCAGGTCTGACTGAATCAAGCAGTGAAAGTCCAAACAGCACCTAAAGGGAAGTGACTCAAGTTAAAATGAGGAGCAGAAAGCTTTGGCTGTGGATTTTCTGTGAGATCATCTTCTGACTCAGCTTATTGCTCTCAAATGTTTGAGCAAAAACTCCCAGAAACCTTAGGTTTTTTATAGCAGTAACTGACCCTCCCTCTTGTAAACTTGCAAAACCAACAATAAAAAAACAACAACAAAAAAAAACAAACAATAAAAACACACACAAAGGCAGTTTGACATTTAATTCTCTGCAGACAGGTGGTACATTCTCTGGTTTAGGTCTTGATGGATTTTATAACACAAAGTGTCACTGATAAAAAAACAAGAGTAAGGAAAGATGACACGTTCACCCACAGAGGTGATGGACAGATTCTGTACAATTTGTTTGTGGTGGAGAGCTACAATTTGGCACTATTCCCCACCCAACCTAAGACTGACTGTAGATGGTAAAGTGAGCTGATGTGGTCAATGTCGCCCTCTTGTGGTGAAAGGTGGGTCGTCTTCTTCTGTCTTCTTCTTCTTCTGTTTCCACCTAACTCTATCCTCGGCATCCTCTACTCTCACCCCACTTAACTTCATGTCCTCTTTTAGCACATCCATATATCTCCTCTTTGGCCTTCCTCTTGACCTCTTGCCTGGCAGCTCCATCTCCAACATCCTTCTACCAATATAACCACTATCCCTCCTCTGCACATGTCCAAACCATCTCAATCTGGCCTCTCTGACCTTGTCCCCAAAACAGCCGACCTGAGCTGTCCCTCTGATGTGCTCATTCCTAATCCTGTCCATCCTGGTCACTCCTAAAGAGAACCTCAACATCCTCATCTCTGCTACCTCCATCTCTGCCTCTTGTCTTTTCCTCACTGCTACAGAATCTAACCCATACAGCATAGCTGGTCTCACTATTGTCTTGTACACCATGTTGTGAAAGGTCGGTAATACTCCTGAAAGCTGACATCCCACAGTGGATGATATTCCTGTAATCTGGACTTAATAAGAGTTCCAGATGCCTGAAAGGACTGGATCTTTGCTCAAAACTCCACACTAAACTCAAGATTTTTTACTCCGTCTCTCTAAAGTACTTAAAATGCTTAAAATACTTACATATAACACACCTATTCAAGTCAACTTATGTCTCTCATATAGTACATTTTGCCATGATGTCAATAGATGCTTTTAAATCTTGCATTTATTCTAGTTAAATGTGGGATAGCTGAACTGTAGATTACATTTAAAGTCAATGTAGCTTAATGGAGGTTACTCAAAAATAGTGAAAACCAAAGGGAGTCTGGTAGGGTATCACTGTAGGTGAAGAGTTAACAGAGCTCATGCAGCTAGCTACACTTTGGCAGTTCTAGGTAGTAAAGAAGAGGGCTATGGTATGTAAAATAATGTATACATGAACACATTACATACATAGCAATTATTACTGCATCACTTTCCAGATAATCTCAGATTTATGTAGTCTCTTTGTCTTCACGTCTGTCGCAGTCCAGATATCAATCCAAATTATCTTACAATTATGACTTCTCCTTCATTTGTTGTTTTTCTCTGTTGCTTTCTGTGTCCCTACACATTCATACACAAGCTGCATTCCAGAGGTGCAAAAAAGTGGGAATTTCCAACTTCCAAAATCTGCAACAGGATGTTCCCCTAAAATCAAGTAGAAAATTTAGGACGATGCTACAAGCATGTAAATGCTGCAGAGTTGTAATTTTGCAAATGTTTCTAGTCCTAGAAGAACACTTAACTTTTGATTGTTAAATCAGACGTCTCTGTAAATGTACTGTAACAGGAACTGGACACTTTTCTGACCTCTGACATCAAGTTAAACACATTCACAAACACTCTTTTCCTCCTCTTGTTCCGGCTCTGTATCATACCACTGTCTCAGAGCCTGACCCTTTCCCAGTGAAGAAGTCCCAGAAGTTAGCGGCAGGTGACGGCTTGCTCTCCTCCTGCGGCGTCTGTCTCACCCAGATGTTGCTATCGCTCAACCCGCTCAGACTGGAGCAGCTGCCACTGCTGGCCAGAGAGAACACAGAACACAGTGGGCCCCTGCGGTCCTTCGTGTCAGGGTCCTGACCGTGGAACCTGGAGGCGGAGCACGAAGACGTAGAGGGCTGGGCCAGGCTGAGCAGGTTATGGTGGGAGTGGAACAGACGCGTGCGGTGAATGGATTTATCTGGAGGGGCCTCACCTGGAGGGATGCGACAGATGAAGCACAGGAAAGTGCTCAAACATGAGTGCTGGTACTGTTTGTTTTTCCCCTTGCTTTTCAAAAAAAAAAAAAAACCCATACACATTCAATCTGTGTGCTAACTTTGGGGTTGAAAAGCGGCATTTTACTCTGGCGCCCTACCATATCCTGTCTCCTGTCGCTTGCGGTTCTGGCTCAGTTTGAGCATGCTGAGGAACACTTCACTAGTCAGGCTGCCCTCACTGCCACTACCATCGGCTGGGAAGAGAGTTGAAGGGGGCTCTAGTGGGGATAGACTCCCACTTGAGGCACCCACAGAGTTCAGAGACGTCCCTGTATCCCGACGACCCCCCGGCTCACTGCTGCTCTCCACTGTCAGGTGACTGCCGCTGCAGAGGAGACAGGTGCATTTTAGCCTCAACACTGGGTTAGCTAAATTGTAATTGAAGGTTCTGGGATGGGGTTGACAGAGTGGTTGTCATGGTTACCCGAGTTTCCTACGTAGCAGATAGTCAATGACATCTGGATCAGTCTGGATGAGACTCATCAGGACCTCCTGCTGCAGGTCTGCAGATACCTGGAGGATCACACACACACACACTTATTAGGTCAATTATAAACAAAACATTTCTTTTCCCCCCCCTCAGAGTGGATGGTACATCAGAGTTGGTTTCAAATTCAGTTTAAAGGCTAAAAAAGAAAAAAATAACGAATCGAGGTAAAACCTTTTAGGTAAAACTAAAAGAACAGTGCACCAAATAATCCCTAATTAAATCCAAAGCATTCACATACTTTTACTTGCTACTGTATGTCTGAAACATTTTGTACCGTGAACAGCTTCTTGTAGTTCTGTATGAGCACCAGGGTTACATTGATGATGGCCGTGCTGTCTTCAATCCCCATCGCGTGAGGACTCACATCACCTCCTCGCTCCTTTTGCAGCAGGTTGGGCCCGAAGATCACCGCCAGGTTGGCAGCGGTCATCTTGTTCCCTGGGATCTGTATAGAGACAAAGAAGGTGGAGAGGAGGAGGGGGCAAAGGTAGGGAGAAGAGGTGTGGATTGGAAGATGAGAAGAGACCTTTACACAGGAAAGTGCAACAGAGAATTGTTAATTGTGACTTCTGGGTGTGTTAAGACTAAGTGTTCTTTCTGGTTTTTGACTCCTTACCTGACTCCAGGAGATCCCCGCACAAGAATTCCTATATGCCTAGACTGTCTGTTTATGCATAAATGGCAAATCAAAATCTTGACTTGACTGATGTGTCACATGAGCAGTAACCAAAGTGGTTTATGGTTTGTTTTGAGTCTCGCCAGACCCTTCAGCAGCTGAAAAGGAATTAGCTAGAGTACCTTTAAAACTGTACAGTGGCATACCTCCTCATCATTGGTCCCTACGCTGTCTTGGGCGAAGCCCTGCACGGTGTGTAGCAGGGTGAGGAGTCGCAGCAGGGTGTCACAGTTACAGGGAGGGAGCAGGTAGAGGAGGTGCTGCAGGTACTGAAGCTGGTCCGCTCCTCTCAGCACTGCAGAAAGCACAGAGAATTTGATTTGTACAGGTATTGCTGTGTCACCTATCACACTGTTCAGCTGTCCGGACAACTTGATGACACTGTGGTGTGTGTTTGTGTTGGCTTACAGTTGGCATGCAGGAAGGCAGGGTAGAGCTCTCTGGGCAGCAGAGGATCCGGCATGTCCCTCAGAAACTCTTTGAGCAGCGCTGCCACGTCATGGACACTGTGCTCCTCATCCAGCTGGACGTCCACCCCCATGTCAAAGTCCTCCCGCAGCTGACGAGCACAAACACACATGGAAACAGACGATACAGTCACATAGGAAACCCCAAACTCACATACATTCACAGATAAGATACGTAAACACATGCTGAAGTCAAATAAAGGGCACGTTCCCCAGATGGACAAGATTTATTGTAAAAAAACAGGATATCACACATCATCAGCTTTTCTCTTGAAGGTTATTTTTATATTCCAGCACTCAGTGGAGACTAACAGGAAACACAGGACAGTGAATCAGGGGACAACGCACACTGAACTCCCAGAGTTTATTACTGGAGGAAAAGACCCGCTGGTGTCTCTGTACAAGCAGCACAGTATGGGACAGTTGTACATTTTTTAATGGTTGAAATAAATCAAATAAAAGGTTTTGTGTGTGAAGAGAAGGCCTCCTCACCTGTCTCACTCTTTTCTTAGAGCTCCCGACGCGAAAAATGCCGACAGTCTGAAGACCTGGGGACACAAATTTATACATCATATAATCTCAACAGCATCAAGCGGAACCTGCAGGAACACTAAGAGTTCAGTCTGAAAACTGACACGGTACACACTAAAGTACAACTTTAACCTGGACTGCCTAATGTACAGCTTCTAGTGCTTCTCTAAAAACTGGGCGATTCCAAATGGCACCAGTGAAACCGAAGCCGCGGCTCACCGTGGCTCTCGATGTGGCTGCAGCACCTCTCCAGCACCCGGGGCACCTGTCTGTAGATGGGATTGAGGCTGAGCTTGGTTTGAGTCCTGCCCTCAGATGAGTTGCCGCCTGGTGACTTCTTTATCTCCAGCTCAGCTGGGTGGGAGAGCTGCAGCGCCTCCAGCAGACGAGACTGACTCTCCACGAGGTCGGAGATGCAGTCGACTGACAAACCACCCTGCAGGGGGGAGAGAGGACTGATGTAACAGGCTGTACTTGATTGTTTTGGATCCTTATACTGCAAAGTACCTTGGATTAAAGTACTTACTACTTATCCTTCTGTATAATAAAGTTAAAGCTTTGTGCTGCAGGGGAAATACTGTTTTTTAGATGGTAAAACTACTTGGGAACATTTTTTTCCCACATTACCCACATTCAACATTTACTACAAATCAAAAAATGTAAAACACACTTTGTCTGTGGATATATACAAGCTAATGGCCAGCATTTATAATGGCTGTACATTGACCAGTACCTAAAAAAAAAAAACGCAGTACAGAAATTCTAAACTTAGTATAAGGTCATGTAGAATAATCACTATTACCTAGTTTGCCCAGTAGGGGGCACTATCATTTATTTTTCAAGGCTCAAATTTAAGGGATCTTATCAAAATCATTTCTATGTGTTATATGTTTGTTAAAAATTGTCAAATTTGTCAACTTTCAATTGGTACCAACTTAAGGAATCTCTTGTCAGTTGGACTCAGCACTTGAGGTGTTTCTTAGTGTTAAGAGTGAGAACATGACAGTAGTAATCACCAAGGAAAGTACACCAAACGCTTCAGACACAGTACTTTCCCCATGGGATGTAGAATAAAATGACAAATTCTTACATTAGTTTCTACAGTAGCCCATCAAAACACCAGCTGTAAACACCAATTTACTTTCAATTTCTTTTGTTTGTCTATAAATGATGTCAAAATGCTGCCTGGCAGCTTGAGTAAGTGTGTTCCACATTTGAATAAAATGCAGTACAGATATTTTCTCTGGCTCAGTAACAACAGGGGAAAGTGGTGGTGGTTGGATATTAAACATTTGTCTGATCTGTGGCACCACTTGAAGGTGAGGGTGATTTATTAAGGCAACGTTGACGGACAAGGACATGGCACAATGCTGAAATATAACCGCACAGTGAAAGAGATCAAGGCAGAAACGTTAGATGGCATCAAACAAACAGGTCTGAAAGACACAAAGGACATAAAGAGGGGCTCTGACAGCAGAGAAGCTTTTATCACTCATCCTGACGTTTTCGAGGACTGAAAACAAACACTACAGAAATGTAAATCACTCGTCTATGACCCGTGAACAGTTTCTGGAGGAATTTCAAGTGTCGGAGGAATTTTCAACAGTACCGACGTTCAGAAAGTACAGGACAGTTACTCAAACTGAAGTGTGTAATGTGCATATTCTGTGGTAGTGTACAACTGTTTACCTCTTATAAGCCTCTAAAGTCATGTATTTAGGAAACCTGCATGGCTTTCTTGATAAGATGGAAGTCTGACTGGGCAACAAAATGAAACTAGTAAGTGTGAATATATTACATACACAAAACCTGTGGAATTTGGACACAGTTCAGGTAACCTGAAAGCTCTCCATAAATACCCTTTACTAGCCCGAGCATGGGAGGTGCTGCTCTGATCCGAGTTCACTGAAAACACAAACCTATAAATCCTCACAGGCCCTTCTCTCTGTCAAAATCCTTCTCCTCCACTATTCATCCTGTTCCAACCATTAGTGTGAACATTTAGTCCTACCATGTACAATAACTGTCACTGCCCGGAACATGACGCCACCGCACCGCTGCTGCATCACCCGTCACACTGAAGATCTCCAGCCGTGTGTGTGTGTGTCTGTGTGTCATCAGATGTGTAAACGGTGAGCTGCTGCAGTCCAGACAGCTGTTAAGAAGGCGAGTCAGAGCATTTCTCTCGAGACACATGAGAAAACCATCTTTCTAACAATCAACCAGTTCTGCTCCCACAGCTAGAGATCACTGTTAGGAAACATCAATAGCATCAATTTAGCTTAGCATTTAAAAATAGCTGGAAGTGTCAACTGATGTCTCTCATTTTTAACCAAAATTAGCAGCAGATTACATGGCTCCTTCCAAGAAACATTTGGCAAATTATTTGGAAATACACTGGAGTCCACAGCCTGAAAACTGGAAATAAATTGAGTCTACAGCCCTGTAAATAAGGTGTTTTCTAAATAAATTAAGTTTTCTTTTAAATCAGCTTTTTCAATCTTGCAAATAAATTATACTGGAATTCATTATACAAAGTAATATTTAAAATACAATATCTAGATTTTGCTTTTATTGAGGGGGACAAAAGCAGGATTTTGAAAACCACCTAGGTGCCCTTGTGGTATTTAAATATTAAATATTCTGGTCAGCCAAAACAGGTGCAGAGAAGTTGTGAGCAGCAGTGGGTTAATCAAAAAAAAAAACCACCAAAAAACAAACAAACTCATAATTAGGTGCATCCCATCAGTGCAATATGAAATCAATATTTTTGTCCATCTTTTACCAGATATTCATGTTTCCAGGACTGTGTGCGCAGTATTTACCTCAGTGACTGATTCCTATCAGCTGCTACTTGATGGCTGCTTCAGGGACAATTACCATGCTTGGTGGCTGTGATCATACTCATTACAGGCTTAACCTAACAACTGTTTCCAGGTTGGTGTGGAAAGAATGACAGGGTGTGACGGCCTAACGCAGAGAAGGTTCACACGCGGTACAGTTTAGTACACACAGCAACTTCTGTATATGTATACAACTCTGGAAATGAATAGAATTAGTTTAGTTAGCAGCATGTAAATGAGCTGTTGTCACCCTAGATGACACTAAACCTCGCAGAATCACCTGACCTGCCAGTTTCCACTTTACCGGGACCCTAAAAAGTCTGGATTTTCAGGAAAATCTGCCAAATTCCCATGCCTGGTTAAGTTAAATGACCTCTGGAGCTGATAATACTTCTGTGTGTGCAGTATGTTTGTATTCACTCAGAGCTCTCTCACCCTTCTCTGTCCTCGGCCAGTGTTATCTAGAAATGTGGGCGACAGTGGTTTGTTCTGGGGCTCGCAAATGGGCGCTGGTGCCACCGAGTTTGCAGACGGCAGGCTTGGATCTGCTCTTGTGATAGATGAGGAGATGACCAACGGCTTGTTCCCAATGAAGAACTGCCGCTTCTCAGCCCGGAAGTGCAGGATGCTGGCCTCCAGGTCCAGACAGTCACGCCTGCTCTCCTTCAGGGCGTCCTGCAGCCGCTTGTAGGTCCGGTCGTTGGCGATGACTTGGGAGAGGGAGATGCCAAAAGCTTTGGGTGCTGATTCTGAGGGAGAAGGGGGTGAAACAGGACAAACAAAATATTTATTTCAAATAAGTTATTTGAGGTTTTCTTGTTGGCTATAAAAGGAGGAGCATTTGTGAAAAGATAAAGTTAGTCTCCTAGGAAATTATGCTTCTATTCAAATAAACTGCAATGGCAAATGTGCATGCAACAAGAGTGAGCGTTGACCCTCTAAGCACGATGCAGTCCATTTTATCGGTGTACTCCAAGCTTCATTTTTTTAACAACACACTTGGTTATTTACCGTTTGTTCGCCAATATAAGATTAGATTACAGATCATCTACCTTTACTTTCTTATTAGGGTCATGGAGATTGGAACTCATAGCAGCAAAAGGAGTCTTCATTTGATCAATTATCCACTGGGATAAAGAACAGACCAACATACCTCAACAAAACCAAAAATTACAGCGCTGTCTTGTGTTTGTAAACTAGAAAAAAATCTGGGATTGGAAGTCAGAAAAAAAGAGGACGAGTGTATCGATTAGGCTTAGTTTGACAGTCCAGAGAGTCGTGACTGCAAGCTTTTGCCTGATATGGTGGGAAGACTAAATCCCTGAAAGGATTATTCACACAGGAAAAACCAAACAGCTTATTTGGCCTTGTAAAAACTCAGTGCATGATGCTGTTTTTCAGACCCACATTGTATCTGTCCAATGAGCTCTGGGTCATTGTCTTTGCAGTTTATCTCCACAGAATGGAAGAAGACCATACAGGTGCACCGTGCTTAGCAGTGAGTGGGTCTGCACTTTCGTGTGTCCTTGCTTGAACTAAATCTTCTGTGAACATTTAAGAGTGAAACCAAAGTGGCTTAAAAAATGGTTAAATAGCACTGAGCAAAGAAACATGTCACCCAGTGGCTCACTGTTGTGTTTCTGGATAACAATAGAGGTTTACACCATAAGGAAATGATCTGAACCACGGTCTGGATTCCCAGACGGTATGGTGACTACATTCAATTCATTGTGGGTTTTAGTGTCTGTATGGGATCTGTGGAAAATAACCACAGCCTTAAAAATGTAAATACTTGTAGCTTTATCCTTAAAGCTTGAGGTCTGTGATGATGAAATGAATGGGCAACCTAATTAACTTGGTAAGGCAGCGACCGTACGCCCCCGCACCGAGATTAGAGGTTCACGTAGATGAGCATATAAAAATAGACTGGATGGATGGAGAGAGCAGGTAAGAGAGGGATAAACAGGTAATCCTATTAGAGCAGCCACAGCCACAGACCAGACATCACACTCAATAATACAGCAGCAACAGCAGGAACACAGGCTGCAGGTAAACAACACATCACAGCCACCAGCTCAGCTGCAGCATGTACAAAGCTGAGCATTCGTTCTGACCAGGCCCACCGCTTAGCCGAGGTTCAGTTAGATAGATGGATTATAAGGACAAAATGACAAACAATGGCTCGGCCTGAAAAATAACAAAGCAACAACTAGAATTAAAACAACAAATTCACACACTGCTGATTGATACAACTTTGTGAAATAAGTAGTGAACAGTCTATGGAAGCACAATATGGGAAGAAAAACAAAAAGAAATAAAAAATTAGAACAGTAAAAATATCTGATATAAATATATAGATCTGGTTTTGTCTTGAGTATCTCAAAAATACTTTTTACACATCCAGTCTAGGGTTTAGTCAAACCAAATTCTCAAAATGATAAGGCATACTTAACCTACTGTACATAGATTTTTTTTTACTATTATAAAATAAACTTTTTGCCAAAGAAAGACAATTCTTAACATGGATGTGAAACATGCAGCTTCTTTGCTTAATATATTCAGTATTTATTGCTTTGTACAATATGGCAACAATAAGGTTAGGCTT
>NW_018128188.1:171242-182866 GCF_001952655.1 Monopterus albus | reverse complement strand
ATTAACAATCTGCCTGCTTTTTAACATGAACATCAACTAATCTACAATACGTGACAAGAATTTAATAAAAATGTTGATTGCTAGTAAAGAATTTGGGGTTTAAAGAGCCATGAAACAAAAATAAATGTTTTTTACACAGTTTTTATAAATTAACGAGGTATTATGTATTGATTAAATCATAAAACTCCTACATATCTGATATCTCACTGGCTTCCATAGGTTGTGGGTTTCCAGGGGTTGCATGACAAGGGAATTCTGAGTCACAACCTCCATATTTCTAAAATCCAGCTCTGCATGCATTCAAAACAATATCTTCATAATCATTAACTGTGACAGTTCCCACCACCACCCCACTTGTACTGGCCAATATTTCCTTCATTTCACTGTCACCCCTTGACTGACGAGATACCTCGGGACATGTCCTGAGCTAATCATAAAACTAACACAAAAACACAGGCAGGAAAGCAGCTGAGTCTAGTTAAAGCCTTATTCTTTGGAGATTTCACTGCCTTCCTTTCATATTATTCCTGGTCCTAAGGTCATCGTTTGTTACTGTGAGACTAAAGGAGATGTATTTAGAAGCTGTTGAGTGATCAGCTCTGTTCTTCTTAATACTGGTCCTCCAGGGCATGAGGCTTAGTGATTTTACAAACCAGACCGTCCTCTGTGTAAACCCCAGTTGTCCCATATGTATGATACATCACGGCGAGAATACAAAGACACAAAAACCATAGTTTTTGCTGAGAGGAGGAATGCAGTGGGACGTAGTCAGCCAACAGGAAGAGGATGATGGAAAGACTTTTGCCTGAAGCAGGTTGCCTTTGGACATGACCAGATCACGTTGTTTGACCTACTTAGTTTTAAGCATTCCCTTAACACTTGGCGACCTATATAAACATTTGTCATTCGTTCTATCAGTATACATCACTGAGCTCTGTTTCAAAGCCACACCACTGCTTTCTTTCAGCTCTCTCCACCTCCTCAGTCTTCTCCTGTATTAGTCAAATCTGATACATCTTGGGCTCTGTCCACTGTGTGAATTCAGAGACATCACATGAAGACTAAAATCTGTACTGATGCAATACATTGTGCAAGCCTCAGTGTGAGTGTCATGAATGACGGGAATCCTAACCCAAAAATAACAACCATTAAACAACCTAACAATAGAAATGTAGACAGTGTTGTATATAATCTGGTACCTGCTGACGGCTACACAGTCATGCCTTCAGTAGTAGGGGAGCAGAGCCAGCAGGCCCACTGCCAGGTCTCAATGTTCTCTGTTTTGATTATCAGGGTTAGCTTGAGCTAAGTCCCTGTGTAAGAGGCTGGAAGCAGGATTTACAGACCTGCATGGACAACCTGGGAATGTGTGTTGTGGGTTTCAGCTTGGATCTCACCAACCTGAGACTAAAGAACAACTCTTTACAGGAGATGATCGGCCACATGGCTTACAGAGAGAAGGAAGAGGAGCAGGGAAGTAAAGAAAGCAAAGACAGGAACTCAAAAGTAGAGAAAACAGACTAAAAGTTCAACAAGAGACAAATTTACACAATTGGAATATACAGTAATCACTGTTTACATGTGCACAGTAATGTAAATCTTATTTTGTTTTATAGTACTGTAGGACAGTTCTCTTTTAAACTGCTGTCATGAGGTTGTTTTTCAAGATGGAATAAAAAAAAAACTAAGCTAGCCCAAACATTACATCCCTTTTAAAAATGTAAATGTTATAAATAAAAATACAACTTTAAGCTAGTTACTTCCAGCGATGAGGGCGTTGCTGTGCACGTAAGCATACGACTGAACTGTGAAAGAGCCTGCACGGGCATTTGTGTTCATTCATTACTTAGTTTATGTTGTAACAGCGCAGGAAAGCAGCAGAAACAGTGAGCCCTCCATGAGTCAGTCTGCAGCCCTGAGCCACTTGTGCTTTATAAACACAGCATGCCAAGTATGTAAAGCCCATTAATGGTAAAAGCCACTGGACGTCAGTGGTGGCGAAGGACACTGTGTTTGATGATAATATCTACTGTGGCAAACGCCAAGTACGTGGGTGTCGGGTCAGGGCAGGGCGGGGCGGGGGCGTTCATACGATCAGAAAACACATATATTCACATGGGAACACAGATTATGAAAGGAGAAAGCCATGTGTGTTTGACCACATCAGTGTGTGTGTGATATACTCACCTCGTTCTCTTTTTTCCTTTGAAAAGGAGTCAAACTTCCTGCGCAGAGATTTTCTCCGTTTATGTATTTCTGTGAAGGAACAAAAGAAAAATGAATAAAACGGGTAGCGGTGATGTGTGTGCTTTAGTCTAAACAACAAAGACTGCACACTATTTGGTCTGTGAGCTCTTTCATTAACTATAGTTACACCAGTGTGCATGAATACCGTTTGTGTGTTTCCGTGTGTATTGTTTTTTAAGATGCTCTGGTTGTCACTAATGAAGGATCACTAAAACACAATTACACATGAAACATTCTACATCTGCATCACTGGTCCTTTTATCAGGTCTGAATTCATTTACTAAACCGAATCATCCCTTTTATCTCTCACATACACACACAGCCCTATCAAACCGCCCTCGTTGCAACCTTTTCCTTTTCCTCTTTCACTTATCTTTTCCTCCTGAGTGCTGGTAGCTCTTCCTCACTTCTAAGAATAGAGCAGACCTTGTTTGTTGAGATAGCCCCTTTGCTTAATGGCTGTACTACCCCAGACACAAAAGACAAAGGGATATGGTGTCTGTGTTTATATGTGCATAGGACACATCTAGAAAGAAAGGTAAGAAAATTATAGTTATGGGCTTTAAAAAAAAAAGCACACAAAATTCAACAGAAAATCATCTTTTTGCAGTAAAAAAAAGTCCAAATGTTTTCTTTAATGTATATTTTTTGTACTAAAATTACTACTGTAGCTTTTCTGTTTCTTCTGGTGGCATCTCCAAGTTGTCCTCATTGGTTGGAGTTTTCCCAGTTGTACATATTTCCTGTATGTTGTGTGACAACAACAGCCATTTCTATAAGAACCTAGCAAACTCCATCTGTAGAGGAGGATTCTGTGTTAAGATTTTTTTTTCAAACTATTTCCAAGCTCAAGAGGGAAAAGGACTTTGGAGAAACAGCAGTAATGTTCCTTGAGCCTTATAGCCTCTGCATGGGCTGGGCGGCATGTCTGACCCCTCTTGACATTTGCAGGTTCAGCGTACTGCAGCTGACTAGCTAGTTAGCTATCCAGCCTGCAAACCAATGTTGGCAGTACAACTTTCCCTTTGTACATCTTTGTTCAGCAACTCATTCAAGACGGGACAAGATAAGGTGCAATATAAAATGTGTCCACTGGGACAGTTAATCTACTGTATACATACAAAGCCCTTAATGACAAGGCTCCATCGTATCTTAAAGACCTCGTAGAGCCTTATCATCCTAACAAAGCACTTCGCTCTCAGAGTGCAGGTCTACTTGTGGTTCCTAGAGTCCACAGAAGCAGAATGGGAGGCAGAGCCTTTAGCTATCAAGCTCCTCTCCTATGGAACCAACTCCCAGTCTCAGTTCGGGAGGCGGACACCCTCTCTGGCTGTTCAGACCAGGTCATAACTCCAGTTGTCTGCGCATGCACCTCTGCCACTAGCTTGCCACTATTACACATTACTAACTTTGTGTCTCCTTTCTCCCGTAGTGTGTCCTCTCTCTCTCTCCCTGTACCTTTCTGCAGGTTGCCCTGGCCCTGGAGCTCTATGTCTCTGACGAGCAGTCACCGGCCACATCGACCTGATCAGTGTTTGATTGTTGTGTCTTGTTGCTTTTCTTCTTTTGTCTCTCCTCTATCCACTCACCCCAACCGGTCGAGGCAGAAGGCCGCCCACCAAGAGCCGGGGTCTGTCGGAGGTTTCTTCCGTTAAAGGGAGTTTTTCCTCCCCACTGTCGCCAAGTGCTTGCTCAAGGGGGATTTGTTGGGTTTTCCCTATGTAATAATATTGATAACAGTAAGGTCTAGACCTTACTTTGTAAAGTGTCCTGAGATGACTTTTGTTGTGATTTGGCGCTATACAAATAAAATTTGATTTGATTTGATTTATACACTGATGCCATGTCAGGGAACTAGAAACTAAATGAACTTATCTCCTTTAACACAAACTATGACTAAGACACTAAACAACAAGTCATTTTGTATTCAAGACCACAGATGGAAAAATGTGGATAAAGGTAAGGCTGTGCTGCCCTTTCAAAATAAAATTGCCTTACTGAGCAAATGGTATGTTAGTTCTTCATTTGACCTCCAGAAAGAAGAACCTTTCTGTCAAACTGACCAAAAAACAATGACATACTGTATGCACAAATACATTTTGCTGCCACGAAACCAAAAGACAAAATAAAAACACATTGCCAAAGCAAATGTGATTTACAAAGCACATCTGTAAGCAGTATGATAAAAATTGTATTTCATTTCAGTTGGGCTATTGGACAACAATCACTGTTGATGAATATTGTGCCTTTCTACCTCCATGTTTTGTTTGGTTTTGGATCCTTTGGGTAACTGGAACCACAGAAAGCTGCACCAGTCACATAAACAGAGTCCAGTATCAGTGGACTTTAATAGCAGTATGCCTGTGTTCTAGTTGCTAATATGTGTGTCAGCGGGCATTTGTTGCAGTACCAGTTCTCTGTGTGTCTGTTTTCACAATGTGGCTTTTGCCTCGACTCCAGTCCTGTTCTTTTTCTTTTTTTAAACGAGCTCTACATCCTCCTCCGCGGACTCGGTTTACATGGAAGAAGCCATTGTTTGGGTTAGTAAAGCTGCTGTTTAGAAGTCACAAATTCAAGGTTGGGTATTTTCCCTATTAAGGACAGAGTGGAGTTTCCTACAGCGCAAACTGTGTTGTCTGAAATATGTTACGTTCTTTCTGATTTTCTCCTTTAATCGTGGGGAAAATCTAAAGTAAACCGAAGATGATAAAATAAAAAGCAAGGGAAAGAAGAACGTGTGTTTGCGTCCACGTGAATGTGTTTGTGTTTCTGTGTGTTGTCAGGATAAAGGGGTCAAATTCCCATGACTGCAGGAAATTAAAGTTTATTTCCAAATCTCAAGGCCCCTCCCACCACGCGCACGCCACCGACGGCTGCATGCGTGTGTACAGATGTACACACTCCATGTAGGATTACATAATACGCGTTCACAGAGAGCTAAGATGAAAGACCAAGACAAATGCAGAAAGAGAAAACAGCCTTTGCTTCCAAGTATAACCGACTCATGTTTTCTTACAGTACCGAATCATTTTTGTTGGGATAAAGTTTTGTACAAAATTAAGTACCAGCCATGAATCCAACACTCAATCACATATATATTTTACTTTTTAAACTGTCTTTAAGCATCAGGAAAGTGATTTTTCTTAAGTCTTGTTGGCAATTATATTTTGTTATTCTGATAAATTGTGTCAATGTGTTATGTTGTTAGTCTGTAACTCATTAATTATATGTTTTATCGTATTGTATCTTAGCCAGGCTGCGTTGGAACAAAGTGATTTCTAATTTCAGTGATTCTTTCCTGTGGGTGATATAAAAAAGTAAGGCAGAAAACAGGGACAATGAAAGTAGAAAATACAAGGCAGGAAGATGGAACAAGTGGAAAATACACAAACTGAACAGAAGAGAGAAAGTCGTAACAAAACGGAAAGACGATCAGAGAGAGAGAGGAGTTATTTTGGAGTCCCTGCACAGCAGTGATTGGGACAATGGGGCATGAGAACAAACTCCAAGAGCAAATCCAAATAAGCAGAAGTCTGTCTTATAACTTCTGACACATTTCGCTAAGAATTCACTGAACCGTGCCAATGAAATTAACAAACACATACTCATACACACAGCCAGTCAAATGCCAGTACATGGGGCCATGCAACTACATAAATGTAAAGACTATCAGTGTACATGTAACAACAAACTGGACAGGCATGAACCCTCTTTCAGTTGAAGCAGCGAGAGGAAAAACAGGCAATAAGTAAGAAAAAAGGTAAAGAGATAAAGAGGAGGAAAGATGAAAGATGGCAAAGAAAGATTTCTGTAATGGAGGAAACAGGACACATAAAGAGATGGGAAAAGTGAAATATAGAAGAAGAAAGCATTGTAGAAAAGAACCAAAGAGGGCGAGAGAGCAGCGGTATGGGACAGAGCAGTTGAATCTGAGAAAACTGAACTGGTAGGAGAACGGCTACTAACACACACACACACACACACACACACACACACAGGACTTCTACAGTCAGCTGTTTATTTCTTATCTGCTTTTACACTGTATAATCTCCCTGACCTTAGCAACTACCCAGCCCAAAAACATCTCAGTCTGCAGTCTGTGAAGTGCTTGAAAGATTTAGGCCGGATTTAGTACTTCAGAGTTCAGACAGATAAGACTAATGTACTAAACACAATTTGAAAGCAGGGAGTCGTCCAGTGGCAACAAGGGGAGCGGCTGAACAAGTAAACGTCAACAAAGGACAAATATTAGCCACGATGAATCGAACACACTGCTCTGATGATGCAGCATACTTTACCTGACTTTAATACTAGAGGAAAACATGCTGGCTTTCTGTGTGGGAATGAAATAAGTTGGCAATCATTACCAAAATGCCTCAGCCATGCTTTATGTCTTGCAGGCTCTATAGCTCCTGAAACAGTCCCTGTGGAATAAAAATAACTGTAATACAAAGAAAATGCTCTGGCACTATTAGGCAATGAGAAAAGGTTTTTTAAATGTCTGTTTGGTCAGATACAGCATGTAGATTAAATGGTTTAGCCACTGATGACTCACAGCTCTTCATCAGGGCAGAGATAAAAAAAAAGAAAAAAAAAGGAAGGTAATTTCTAGTTTAGTTTTGACACTTCATTCTCAATGCAGACTAAAAAGTAATCATGAACTCTGATTTGCAAAATGTGGCAGGCATCCATGAACAGTGATCCCTCATTACTTTTGACATGGAGGAATTTGTCATGAATGCATCAAAATTTTGGATGTCTGTGACAGAAATCCTGAAAAGTGTGTGGTCCTCAAAAACGTCCAGGTGTTGTTAGAACATTAACAACTCCTGACAGGCATATTTCATAAACTAACTTGACATGTTAACTACTGTCTGCAAACACACAGCTACAGTATTGGGATGGACGTGTCATTCACCACGGATTGGTTTGGGCAGAACTAAACAATGTTCTCTGTCAAACAGAAATCAACAAACATCAACACAATGTCAGACTAAATAATGAGATGAACTCAAATGTGTGACTATCAGGCTACATCCAAGCCACAGTGCTCGCTGCCTTTGGAGCTGGGAAGTAAGAAAAGCCCTAGTTTCTATCAGTGTTATTGTTCCCCTGATGGTATTTATCAAAATATTCTTTTAGCTCTTACCATCGAGTTCCCCATGAGATTACTTTTGGGTCCATAGCAGGCAAAGAAAATCAACATCATTTCCTGCACAAACAGGATCCTTTTTAGATTTTCCACACAAGACAAAAACAACACTGGCCATTTGTTTGAGCACTTTAAATGATCTTTTTTAATAGCAAAATATTCTTTCCTAAATGATCCAGTCTGGTTTTTATCCTCCCAAATAGCTCCATATTTTTGGGAGGAAGAAGTTCTCTGAGAATCCACAACATGACAAATGTTCAACACTAACCTGAATCATATTATTGATATTAAGTCACTGAGTGAGATATGTAGTGAATACATAAATCTCGCAGCATCCTTTGCCTTTTTCTGACAATTGTTTAGATATGAACAAAATGTTTTCTTTGACCAGAGTCGACTGCCTGTCAACCTAACCTCCTACTTGGACACACATTTTGTGGTTTTATGTATAATGCTGGAACTGTTTATTGGCTGGGTACAGTGAAATGCATCCAGCACATAAGCCCTTAAAGGCACAAAATTGGCATTTTTATATTTTGTGTTTTGCAAACACAGAACAACTTAGATGGAATATGTTTTTCAGTGGGCTTTGGGGTGTGGAAGGTGTATGGTTTTACTGCTTTATTAAGTTAGAACTCAGGTATCAGAGCATCAATCTTCTCAGAACAAAGCAAAACTACCTTTAAATCTTGTAACATCAAAATACATTAAAATTATGTTAAAACTTGAGCTTAAACATGCAACATCACCATTATGCTATAGTTGTTTCCATACCTTTTGGGATGCTGATCTTGAAATCCAGGTCCCTCTCCTCCAGGTGGTACAAAGCCATTTCCTGTAACCTGGCTCGTTCCAGCTCCGAGAGGCTCTGGATGGGCACCGGCTGCAAGTGCGCACACTGCCCCAGCATGGTCGCCCACGTGTGGTCCCCCTGCCGAGAGGAGACAGGTTACTGATAACTGAGAAGAGGATGTAATGATGTAAAAGGCAGATGGAGGACTGCATAGGAACCATGACAGGAAACACGATTAGTCACAATCTCCTGTTTTTTTACTAAATATTTTTCTGCTCCCTCTGATAACTTAACCAAAGACCAAAACTGAAGGCAAAATGAAAACCTGTACTGGCTGTAATCACTGAACATTTTAAACAGCCCATCAAACTCTTAAAGACAAAAATAAACACCAAATTGCATTATGGGAAGTGTAGGATTCAGTGATTATGAGGCTTGAAGCTCCTGGGTCTTGTGCCGCCCATATATCACTGACCAAAACACTACTACGCAACAAATAACTAGAAGAGAGTTTTTGTGTTAGTCCATTCAAACATTTCTAAATATTCCCAAATGGACAGTTGGAAGTTTTTTTTGTCCTGTAGTCTGAATCAAATGTTTTTTTTATGTGACTGCAATTTAAGAAATACTTTGTTGCTGCAGTAAGCACTGAGCGGACATATTTATCTGAACAGCAGAAATTCTTAGATAGGCTTAACTCCAGCTAATAATGTTTGGTATGTTGGAGCTGAGCCATGGAGATCATTTTGTTGTAATCTTAAGTTTATTTTAGGCCTTTTCTCCTGCGGCAGCCAGGCACAATACGCCCAAGGGTTCAGATGAACCCATAATGTCTTCTATTAGTCAGAAGGCATTCACTCACACAGTGCATACCAGCTCCTCAATGACCTTCAGGTGGACTGACACCTCAGCAGTAACAGGGACAGTGACAGAACAGGATGGCGAGACAGAGCGAAGCAGGATGTTAGAGACACAAGAGGTTTTAAGAGACCGAGAAAACAGGAAAAACAAAAACTCAAAACTGAATTAAAAAGTGAGAGAGTAGAGGATGCATCGACCACAAGTTAACAAGATCCAGACGAGCACATAGCTTGTTCACCCCATCAAAACAAAAATGTGTTTTTAATTTAGGTGTAGTGTGATGAAAGTCCCCCATGTAGCTAGTGAGACACTGTATTAAGCCTGAGGCATTTTGCACACACGCATGTAAGTAAACCAGATGGTAAAGCAACGAAATCAGGATGTAAAGCAGCTACTAAACTCATACAACATGGTGAGCTTTCAACTCATGAAAGTGAGGCTGCCACTCCAGGCTTTTTACTGTACCCGGAGTCACAAATTAAAGTCTTGATGTAGCCCTCTGGTTCCTCTCTTTGGCTCTGGGCCCTGCTTGAACTTTTCCAGACTATAAAAACAACATGTAAGAGTTCCTGAGGCAATGAATGTACTTTTATTGTACTTACACTACTGTTAAAGCACATAATATCACAAATCATGGCTACTTTGGGGACAAACTCTTAAGCATTACATCCATATAGACATTAAAGCCATACAATGCTAAATACAAAAGGACACCAAAAGACCAGGTTGTTGTTTCTTAGTGGTAAAAATGTCTTCTCACACACTTCCGTTGTGTTTTGCCTCATCTCCATTGCTTTCCAGGCAGGACTGCACAAAAAACACAACCTTCAGTTTGAGTTTAGTTCCTGACTTATGAGTACTCTTTGGTTAAGAAGCAGCATAAGGAGTTAAGTCAAATAAGATTTTAGTTTGCTGTAGTTCTGTCCTAAAGTTTTATCTGCATTCTTGTGGTTTTTCCAAAAGCAGTTGTTCACCTTTTACACTGATGATTCTGAGGGAGATGTATGTGCATCTATGCCTTGTGGAAGTTCAACTACCGCTCAACTCAGACTGTCTATGAAGTAAATGAGTCACTTTTTTTGTTGGAACTCTGGACAAACAAAATAACGCTCTCTCTCTCTCTCTCTTCAAACTTCTTTCTGTACTACTTTCAAACATGCCCGGGCCCTCTGGAATATCATTGTTTGGAGTTGTGCTTAAATGACACAGCAGTTTAGGCAGTAATTGCATTGTTAGCGCGAGGGCTTGTGTTTGCATGCAGAAATGCAAACAGTATGTTGCACAAGTATTTTGAGAAGGTATTTGGTTCATAATTCTATAGTGTCTAATTATTTCGCCTGTCTTGATAGTGGGATTTTTCACATCTTCTTTTGATACATTTTGGAAAAGATTTTTGCAGCATTTATTTCTCCAGTGTGGTTAGCAGTCGTTAGCACTAGATGCGCTATGCAACTGCGTCTGTTCCATTAGGCTGTGGATATACATTTTACAACAAAACATACCATTTGAAGGCACCACCACATGGTTTCGATCAGAATTGTGACCCGATAAACTCCAAAGTAATCTCACATTCTTTTTCATAATTTCCACACTTCACTTTTATCTCCTCAGAAAATAAGAATGAGTTGAGATCAAGGTGACTGATCAAGGTGATTACTGTTTGCTAAACCACAGTAAGATGGGACAACATGCTAATGTTGATGAACCCTGGAGATCAAACAGGACTAAGTCATTGGGCTGAAGGAGGAATCAGGGACATTTCATACAAAACAGAACCGGCTTACTTGTGTGTGCATTTGGGTTCTCTTGCACAGTTGTCCCAGACAACTCTTCTTTTTCCATCTTGTAAAAATGTAAATGTTCTTCTTGTAATATGATTGCTGTTTGTTTCAGTACATTAAATATTGGCTAAGAAGCTAAAACGCAATAAAACATGCATTGTGTTTACATGTGTGATGAAGTAATGGACGTGCTCCGATTGCTAGCAGATGCTACTTTTTTTTTTTTACCTTTCACTGTCTTATCTCCTCTCACACCAGATCTCACTTTCTCCTTTCCTTGTTTTAAACTCTCCCTCTCATTTTGCTGCCTATCCTTCTCTGTTTCCATGTCTCCCCTCTCCTCACTCCCACATCAGGCGGTTTTAATGTGATTGAGTCCACATGCGCTTTTCATCATTAACCTCAGCCTGCCCCCACTTCTTGGCAAAACAGCGCAAATGAGCCCAAGATTAATACTCCTTCATTAGCAGGAGGTGATGTAGAATATTTTCTCCAAATTACTAGAAAATTGCAATTGTTTCCATAACACAATAACAAAGGTACTTTTTCATAAGTGCAGGAACATTTTCTTTTTAGTTTCCTTGAGCCAGTGACACTTGTATGATGCATTAGGGTTCATAAAGGCACATACTGTATGTCAGAGATGTTTGGTATCATTACCTGAGTAGCTAGATAGCACACACATGTTCATAAGATGACCCCTAAACATACAGCCATGCTGTTTATTTTCTTCCTCCCTTTCAGTATTTCTCATGACAGACATAAATAATGAACTCACTTCCTGCTGTGG
>NW_018128188.1:134063-171216 GCF_001952655.1 Monopterus albus | reverse complement strand
CATTATCTGCACATTATTCAGCTCCACACTGTGTTTTTGTTAAATTAACGTGGAATAGCAGCTCACAAACATCACAAATGAGAGCCTACTCATTCACCCGAATGCTGACATGAAAGAACACATGTACGTAAACAGACAAGCAGCACTACCAGACCCCTCAGCACCGCTAAAGACTTCAGGCTGAGCCACAAACAGGTCTGACAGAGCAGAACTAGTGTGTGACCTCTGATTAAACTGAGATTGCGCACACACACATTTCATTATTTGTGGGGACTTTCCATCAATTAACTTGTATTTCCTGGAGATGTACCCAAGCTGTGACTCTAAAATTCAATGATTTACATTCCCACAGTCCCCACAAAGCCTTTAATGACAAGGCTCCATCATATCTTAAAGACCTCATAGAGCCTTATCATCCCAACAGAGCAGTGCAGGTCTGCTTGTGATTCCTGGAGTCCATAGAGGTAAAATGAGAGGCAGAGCCTTTAGCTATCAAGCTCCTCTCCTATGGAACCAGCTCCCAGTCTCAGTTTGGGAGGCAGACACCCTCTCTACCTTTAAGATTAGATTCAAGACTTTCCTTTTTGATAAAGCTTATAGTTAGGGCTGGATCAGTTGAACCTGAGCCTTCCCTTGGTTATGTTGTCCCCCCATGATGCTCTAAGCTCCTCCCCTCTCCGTGCATCTCTATGCTACCATTACATGTCACTAACTGTGTGTCATTTCTGTCCCATAGCGTGTCGTGTCTCTCTCCCTGTACTTTTCTGCAGGTAGCCCTGGCACTGAGGCAGTATGTTTCTAATGAGCAGTCACTGGGTACATCAACCTGCCAGTGTTTCTTTGTTGCTTTTCTTTTCTCTCTCCTCTACCCACTCACCCCAAGCGGAGCGTTTTTCCATTAAAGGATATTATTTGCCAAGCACTTGCTCAAGGAGGATATGTTGGGTTTTTCCTTTATAATAAAAAAGGTCTAGACCTTACTTTATGAAGTGTCCTAAGACAATTTTGGTTGTGATTTGGCGCTATACAAATAAAACTGAATTGAACTGAATAAGGTCTTGATTCCAAGCTGTCCTAGTCAGACATGAAATTCATCATATTTTATAGTTTTATCACTTTCAAGCAAATATTCTCTGCGATACTTTAACCTACACACGGAGTCCCACATATATATTCTCTGCGATACTTTAACCTACACACAGAGTCCCACATACATATATATGCAAGCACAACACCACAGCTGAACCCCTCATCCGTCAACGTTGACTTTGAGACACAACCCGTAAGCATTAAACTCGCACAACAGGTAAATAATGTCCTGTATGTCAAACAACATTTGACACACACAGTTTATCACTTAGACAAACACACACAGACTCTGTACCTGTACCAGGCTGTCACTTTCTCTCACTTAAAATCCTTTACAACTGGTCCTTCTGAGCCCCAAGCCCCGAGCCCTGTTATCCAGACTCTGATGAGGGACACAAATGGATCTGGACGGTAAGCTGAATGAGAGGAGTAGCAGTCAAAGTAGCAAGTGAGTGAGTGAGACAGAGACAGAGTAAATGAGAGAGAGAGAGGCAGCGAGAAAGAGGGAGGGCTGAGAGAGAGGAGGCGCAGTGACACATACCAACTTCAAGAAGCTGAGAACAAACTCAAGAGAAGGGAATAGAGGAAAAAGGGAGGGGAAGTTGGATAAAGAGACAGGAAAGAGGGGGGATGAGAAAAAAAGATGGAAGAAGAGCAACAGTAGGAGGTAAGGAGTGAGAAAAATTGAGAATGGAGAGATAAGGAAGCAAAAAGGGACATGAGGAGGTCAGAAGGGGAGATGGACAAAACAGATTTAAGAGAGCGAGGGCCATGGAGAAAAAGATTGGAATGAAAGTAAATAGAGGGTAAAAGAAGTGGTTGAGGGCGAGTGAAGGAAGAGAAAATAAGGAATAAAGAGAGATCATGAAAGAAAAAGGTAAATGTGGTAGGAAAGGAGAGATGAAAGGCTGATGAGAACATTAAGACTAAACCAATCAATAAGCTGAAAGATGCTAAAATGCTCCAAAGAGCTGAAGGAAAGTGCAGAACAAGGAGATCTCTACATTACACATTTTAATTTGATCCACTGTTGATTAGTGGAGTGAACCTTGAACCTCAGATAAGCTATGACCTGACTTCTAAAAGTTTTTGTTTTTAGCAACTTGATATTTTTACTTCATGACCCCATGTTACTTCAGCTGTCTACTGGTCATAACAAGAGAAACTCCTCCATATGTCGGCTGAAAAAACGTAGAAAAAAAAATCAACTGGACTTGGTTTTAGGTCAAAGACGTTTCACCTCTCATCCAAGAGGCTTCATCAGTTCTGACTGACTGGTGTTGAGCCGGAGATCCCCCTCGGTGGCGTTTCAGTCCTTTGAGGGCCAACAATGTCCCTTAACAACTGAGTTATTATAGTCCAGTATCGTCATTACCCGTCTTTGAATCCTCACCTGTGGATCGACGCCTATTGTCCTGGTGGGCATGTTTGGGCAGAGATCTCACAAGAGGATTGTAGAGGGATGACAAGTTGTGTCTTAGTCCACCACCCCTATTTAGTGAGGGGTGTTCTATTTTTACAAAATAGCTTCCTTGACTCCTCTCCCAAACCAGTGATGTTCTCTGGAGAGGATCTGGACTTCACTGTCCTCAAAAGAGTGTCCTTTCTCCTTCTGGTGGAGGTGGACTGCTGACTCTGGTCCACTGGAGTTGGCCCTCCTGTGTTGAGCCATGCGTTTGTGAAGCGGCTGCTTAGTTTCACCAATGTACAAGTCGTTACACTCCTGACTACACTTAATTGCATACACCACATCACTGTTTATGTCTAGGTGTTTTGTCCTTCGGGTGGACCAGTCTCTGCCGCAGGGTGTTCCCTGGCTTAAAGTTGACTGGGATATTGTGGTTGCAAAATATCCTTTTTAAACTTCTCTGATAAACCAGCCACATAAGGGATGACAGTGTTATCCCCTCTTGTTTCTGGTTTCTCCCCGTTGGTGTTGAGTGTAGTTTCTAAACTACACATCCAGAATTCCCTTAAGGCTTGTGGATACCCCAAGGGGCCTTCACCAAAGCAAGGAAGAGGCCCAACACCAACGGGGAGAAAGAAGTATATTTACTCAGATACTGTACAACTGAACTGTATTTGTACTCAAGTATTTTCATTTTCTGCTCCTACATATTTTGACTTCACTACATTTATTGGATAACTTGAGTTAATAGTTACTTTTCACAAACTACACCAAACAGAATATAATCATAAGAGTTAATATGCCCCTGGTGAGATATTCACAAGCTACCCACTTTTACCAGCTGCAACATTAAAGCAGCAAAAACAATAACATCAATAATTATAAACAAATGTACATCAATATAAAATGGGCCATTCTGCATAATGACTACTTTTACTTTTATTTTAAGAATATTTTGGTGCCAATAGTTTTGTACTTCTACTTAAGTAACATTTAATTGTTTTACATTGCAGTATTTCTACTTTTATTTAAGTAAGCAATCAGTACTTTTTCCACCACTGCATGGGAGACCCCAGTGCAGGTGGCTGAGGTATTAGGAGGAACACTGCCAAGGGCAGGGGCAACAAGGGGGCATACAAAACATTTTAATTATTTTTATGCCATTTAATGTGTCATTTACAGAGGAGGATTTGCTCACAAAAAAGATATTTAACAGAAGACAGTTCTACAGTAAAGTTCCTATAATAGCACTTCAGTTGGGATGAATCATAATCTGGGGAAATGATGGCATGTGCTCAGGTAATCTGCACCTGGTAAAGTCTGGAACGTGGATGTTTGCGTTTAAGTTAATCAATTAATTGACAAAATGCGGCAAGAAAATTCCAGCCTGCAACTTTTATTATTTCCTACAGCTGTGCGAGGGGGGTGTGTGTGTGTGTGTGTGTGTGTGTGTGTGTGTGTGTGTGTGTGTGTGTGTGTCAAAACAAGCCTGGAAAATGTTCATCAACACTTCACAGCTGTGAGGCCCAAAAATCACATCAGCTAAAAACGGTTGAGTTGAGAACAGAGTTCAGGTTTCATGACCTGATTATCTAATTATGGTCGGTAATAATAAAAGAGAGAAACAAGTCAAAAACAACACAGTTGCTGCACAGAGGAAGTATTACAAATAAACAGAACACTGAAGACAGAGCAGTAACAAAGCATGAAGACTAAACAAACACATGAAAACCAGAGCAGAACAAAAAACCAGACTGTCAAAGAGAGGAAGAAATACATTTAATATTAGCTTGTTTCTTGAGGCTCTTAAGATAATATGCATCTCCCTGCATATTTTAATATTTACAGTCCAAACTGCTTTTGAATCTCTCTGGAGCTCATATCACAGAGAAGCAGACTGATGATGTTTTCAACACACACCTGTAACATTATGTCTTCATCTTCATCATGAAGACATAATGTGTGGGTATCTGTCCTTCTTTAGTTCATGTAGGTTATACAAGTATTCCTCACTACACTACCCTCTGCTTGGATCTGGTCTCTGATACTTTGCATTTTCATCAGTAACAGACATTTTTCTGGAGGATGGCCATAAATTTCTTAAAGTGGTGGGTTTGCCTGGAGGAGCTTGGACTTAAATCCTGAAGTTTTAATTTCAGCTGCTTCTAATCAATTGCTGAACATGTTTATTTAAAGCAAATTAATTTAACTTCTATATTCACAATAAACTATAAAGCTCATCATTTATTATATATTATAGATCTCAGTCACTGAGACCGTCTTAAATTAAATATAATAACAGTTACTATTACGTGATCAAGTCTGATGAAAACATTTGTCAGCATTTCTGTCTTTTCTATCATATACAAGGGAACATGTCGGAAAATAATCATTTAAAAGACAAGAAACAGCACTGAAGCCTGCCATGTTTAGGGACATTCAGAAATGAGCTTATTGCAGTAATAATCTTGACCTTCGACCCCTGGCCTTTTGCACTGATCTCATAGATATCTGTGCTGTGTATGTCAGCTCATTCTCCATCTCCTCTTCTGGCTTTTCCATATCATCTATGATCCTTCTGACTTCCTGTAACACCGCTATACATTTCCAGATCAAAGGTCTTGGGTGACATCGCATGGCTGCATGTCTCATGGCCTCAAACTCTTGCTGACTCTGGGTGTCTGCTTAAAAACAGGATGAATGATGAACAGGCAACACACACTCACACACCCCACTAAACCAGGACATCCATGTCAGGATGAACTTCATTGCCTACACTGCCACCTAAAGGACCGATTCATTAAAACATAAGCTTACAACAATAGATGCACAAAAGAATAACAAACCAACTCTTTTCAGTCCTGTTGTCATCATTCGGTTTTCCAGTTCCTCTAAAATGACTTTTTGTAAATTACAAATGTCAGCTTCTCAGGAGTGAAGATCAACAGCTGACAATCCAGCATTCCATGAGCCTAAATGGGAAGGGTAGGGACATTTTCTCATGCACATCTTAAACTTGATAGAAAAAGAAAAAAACCTGGCAGTACACTTTTTTCCAAGTTAAAAGTGCACTTCAAGTGTATACAGTGTGACGCAACTTTGACATTCCAAACAGCTTAGATGACACAGTTCATTCTGGGTTATTTTTAAGTGCGGAAAAAAGAAGTTACAAATTAAAGTAGTCGGTGACTGAAGTGCACACCTTCTGTTAATAATGGCTGTAAAAAAAAAAAAACTTACAAGCTACTCATTACAAGAGGTGGTGTATTGTAATTACAGCCACCTTTTCCCAGATACACAAGTGCAAACTCAGCTTGTTGCAGCTCTTGATTGGTCGTGTGCGGAAGCTAAGATGCGCGCACACACACACACACACACACACACACACACACAGTATTTATAGCAGCAAGGTATAGCTGGGGCAACAGTAAATGCTAAGATCTTGAATAGAAAGTTACCTGCATTCATAGCTGTGGATCAGTGTTCGCATGCTGCTATGTGACTGAGCTTCCAGCCAAGTACTGTGTGCACGATCAAGCAGGCACAGACACAAACACACATTCTCTGAGGAGCAAAGAGCCAGTAGTTTAAACTTAGCTCACTTTCTTCTTCTCTCTGTTAGGTTCTTCTTTCATTACCCTGGCAACTTCTTTCACAACAAGTGATTATTTATCACGCTAATAAAAAACTCTGGGACACTATTTTATGACCTGCAGCAGCCAGGTCCAGGTACACAGTTAATGCCTGATTTCCTGTGATTAATCCGACGGCAGTTACTTGGGGATGAACAGCATTGCTCGTTCACCTTCATGCTTCATTTCTGCAGACGAACTAGAGTGAATGAGTTGCAGAGTACCTATTTATTAGCAGATAGTTAACAAGCATAAAGAGGTTATGAGATAAGGAGTTACTGGCTTCTAAATTATACACTGAACCCCCCCGTTGCCTTTGATGGCAGCGCATATGCACACAGCAGCCTGGGGCCCTTGGCTCCAAACATAATTTCATTGTATGTGTCACAATGTTACAATGACAATAAATAAAGCTTCTAAATTAACTGGATAGTTTAATGAATAGCACGCTATATAATTAGTGCAATATCACCATGTTACATATGCTTTCTATCATCCTTTAGCGTCTCCTTTAGAGTCTCCTTTAGAGTGTTTGCTGTTCTGAGGATTTAGGAAAGGAGGAGAGGAAATGCCAATGCCGACAGAGGAAGCGAGATTCCAGCGGGGATATTGTTAACAACTGTTCCTCACTCTGCATCTCCCTTCTCACAAACAGGACATTCACATACACACCCATCATCACGAACACCACCATCGCTGTCTGAAAGATTGCATCCAACTCAAAACATCCTCCTCTCTCAAAATCTACAGCAGCAGACTAAACAGCAGAGATTCAAGACTCAATGACTTCCCGCTGGAAGAAGAAACTGTACTACGGTCTATAATGACATCAGTATTCTCTAACAAGAGAGGCTATTTGGTGTAAAGGGTCAACCAAAGCACTTTACACCTCCATGAGAAATAGAATTAAAAAAAAAAGACTATGCAAACCTTTATTTAGTCATGCTGCTTACACTGAGGCCCAGTGTGCTTTGAGCTTAACGCTAACAATGTTAAGATTAGCAAGTGAAGTGTACCACTTCTTAGTTTAGCATGCACTCATTTGCTAATTAATAATAAACATGAAGTACAGGCATTTGTTGTACAGGCATTTTGTCATAAAGTACTGGCCCAATAAAAATTCTGGCCAGCTGGATCAGCTAAGCTCCATGGCAATCCATCCAATAGTTGTCGACAGCTTTCACCCAAAAACATCACATTCATGTCCGTACTGGAAGAAAAGGGATCACCAGTCATAATATTAATTGTCAGGAGACCATATATCCAGTAGATATAAAAAATAATGCAGCACCGAATAAATGAAAAAAAAATATGGTGTTCAAAGTCAAGGAATCATCAGGAATTAATTTTTCAATATCTGTATCAAATTTTATGGCAATCCATCAATGTCATACTGAAATACTAGTCAAAAGGACAGAACCAATCAGTTTAGTGAAAGCAGACAGGGCAAATAAGCCAAGGCATTCAGAGTACACGTCAGCAGATACAATGTGCTGTAGCTATACAGTAAGTTTGGGTCAACCCACCAAGTGTGTACCATTTGCCTGGGCGAGTTTGTGTTAAAAGCATGTTAGGTTAGGGCTAGAAAATGGTGTCACAGGGCTCAGTACATTTACTGTAGGATGGCACGACCTGGTACCCGCCGCAGTGGTGCACTTCTGTAAGAATGCTCACCCACCTTTTGGCTGATTTTACTGTGTATTGAACTGTGAATAGTTGGTGAAACATTTCAGTCAAAACTCTAAATGTCAGTGACATGGTGGTGCTACAAGAGTTAATTTATGGAAACACCAAAGTCCGCTGGGGACCGTAAACCCCTGTACAAAAGCTCATGGCAATCCATTCAGCAGATGTTGAGATAATTTAATCTGAACCCAAGTGGTGGACTAACCACCACTGCCGTCCCTAAAAAGCACCACCAACTCTAACCAAAGGAAAAAGATCTGTCCTCTTCTGACAGCCAATACACCAGTCAAAAATATTTCCTCCTTAACATTATATGATCAGAGAACAAAGAGACAAGAGACAGAGAACTGTATAAAACTCATAACTATAAAATTACAAAAAAGGTGACTGTTTTCTGCCTCCTGCAACTTAAAAGACCGGCTGTTGTGTCTTTATTCCTAAAATCAACTCTGAAAGTAAATGACCTTACTTTCCAGAGCACCAGGGGGAAAAAATAAATCAAACCATGCTTTCTATAGTCACATTCTCATACTGCTCTCCCAGAAAGAAAAGGCAATGAAGCAGAACATTCTGTTTTCTTTTGGTATTTTAATTCAACATAATAATAATGATGGATGTTTTGATTGCACTTCAGCTGGCTCAAGGAACCTTTGTATGAGTCCAAAAATATGTACCATGTCAGAAATGTCCTTACAGATGAAGAACTCAAGACTTTTTTTTTTAACCATGACTGCAGCAATTTCTAAACTTCAAACCTGCAACAATAATAATGATTTTATTGCCCATGTACGGGCAACAAAAACAACTTGTCAACACAACACTGACACATTATCACCTTTTAGATTGTTATGATGAACCTGCTGGAAACAGTTAACATGCACAGCATCATTTTATCATCCATTTGGAGTTGTGTTTCTGGCCACCTGGACAATTCAAGTCCAATACCGCCTTTCCTTTTAGCTCTGTTTTGGTCTCCACCATCTCCTGGCCACTGTTATACTGACTGGTAAACATCTCAACCACTGATTAAAAGTTGCATTATTTCCACTGTAGCATTTGCAACCTTCTTCCAAGCTTGGCTAAAATGATAAGACAGTCCAAGATGTTTGATTACATCTTTGGAGCCTCAACTATAATTGCTTTGCTATATGATCATAAAGCCAAACTTGTTTCTTTCAGCAGAAACTAAGAAATTCCCCTCAGCATGCATGTGCGGAATTTGTACATTTCATATCTAATTACAGGAAGAATGTTTGTCTCACTGATTACTGAAATGTCACTTATCTGACACACAAATATATACAACACACACATACTGCTGTACACCCTTGAGGACATAATTGCATTACATAATGTAAGCATCAAGTTAAAACAAAAGATGGAAAACAGACCAGCAGGGCCTGCTGACATGAAACTGAGCCATTAATCAGTAGCAGGTTTGTTTGTTCTTGTCTTATTACACAGGGTTTCACATCTATATTTACTCACCGTGGCGAGGCCCCAAAGACGACACATGAGAGAGAAATCTGATTTTTCAGGAAATATGATGTAATCACCATCTGCTTTCGTGGATGTTGTTGTGGAGACGTCCTGTAGCATGACAGCATATAGCAGCACGTTTTTATTTGTCAGACAGCATTTATTCTCTGTTACTTCATAGGAAGCACTCATTTTTTTCTACTTTGATACTGTGTGCACTTCCTAGTTTGTTTTATTTATTATGACTTTGATATAAACCAGAGAAGGAGTGGGAGAAAAGCAGGGAAAACACAGAGAGAAAAGGCCAAGCAACAGCTTGTTCTTGTATTTTTTATAAACACTTCTAGACTTCTAGGCATCTAGACATTTAACCCAATGAAAATGTACTATATTTCAATACAAAGCAGGCATACATGCTGAAATAGTTACCGAAACACAGCTAAAATGCTTACAGGTAACCAAGACATAAAAAAAAAAGCTTCATCCAGGTCTTTTAAACTTGCAACCCCTAAATTCCACTGGGAACAGATTTCTTTTGAGATATTTGGAGCAAACAGCCTCTAACACAGTTCTATTAGCACATCTATGTATTAGCACAAAGATCCAATTGTGTCAGAAAAATGTACACCAATATGCCACCGTTTCTCATTTTGCCAGACGTTAAACTTTGTGCACTGGCCCTCTAAAGTAGCAAGCCGCAGACAAGACAGAGTAACCTTTAAACTCCAGATACGCCACAGTAACACAGAGCTGACCAGATTATAGGAGCCTGACCACACATGCATATATACCTGTATATATACCTCGCCTTTCATTAACATATCTAACATATCCACACCACGCAAATTCAAAGAGAACACGATGAAGGTAAAACTCTGCAATTAGGGGCAGCTCTAGGTCACAGTGGCTCAAGATGGAGATGAAAAGAAATGTGAACAAGTACAGTCCTGCAAATGTATCTGAGCCATTCCCATGTATGTTTAGGTGCAGACCGTAGAAGCATTAATTCCAACTTTACTTTCTGCTTCTCAGAGACAGAGTCACTATTCACAAGTTGCTTGACTAAATGCAAAGTATTGTCCTCTCCTTAAGGACAGTCTCCCTAAATTGGCACATTAAAATGAAGGATATAAAGGCATAAAATGTTATTTGATATTTAAATATCATAGATAAAAAAACAAATGTCATTGTGGTGACAGCTTTGACCCCTACCAGTGCCGGACATGATCATCCACCTCTGGATGAACACCACGGTGGGATGTGGCCACCATCTTGGGGCAGGTGGGGATTCCTCTACAGGGAATAGACAGGAAATGTAGAAACAATGCCTACCAGAGCTTTGATGACTGAACCCTGCCATCTCTGACAAGGAGAATGACCTGCATCCTCTGTACTGACACTGTCCGACAGCAATTAATGACATTCACCGCTTTGTTGTTGACCTCTGATTTACCTAGATTCTTAAAACTATTTAAGAACTTTAACTGTTGATTTATTACATTTCTGACTACTGTTAAATGCCATAACTAACCTCTGCATGAAATCTAAAGTATGTGTATACAACTCTTTATCCTGTCTCTCAGATAAACAGCTGAAAAGTAAAACTCTTATCGGCTCATCGTCACTCACCAGCTGTCTGCTGTTTGTGTAACAAGAGTAAGTCACACTAAGTGGGTTTTGAACACATTACCAGGCCAGGGTAAAGCTTCTTAAAACCACAAAAACTGCTCACTGACATAAAAACTTCTCAAATCACATCTGCAGCATCCACTTGCCAGCTGCCGACTGTTCAAATTTGCCACGTCAGTACGTACTGTAGCTCCGCCAGACAGGTTTTAGTCATTATTTAACTGAGGAAGGATTCTTTGGAACATATGATGGAGAAGTGGATTATGCAGCATTAGTGGTTTGAGAAGTTTTTATGGATGTTTTGACATGTTTGTTTCAGTGATTCTGGGTTTCCAACTGCTGTTCTTCATAAAAGTGACATCAGATTTTCAGTATTCATAACATGGTTTGTTTCCAGCATTCTCTCTTTTTTCAGCACCAGCTTCCTTCATGTTAATCACTCAAAAACATTAAACACAGCCTGGAGCTGATAGTCTTACTGCTTCCCACTCAGTAGCTCTTTGGAATCAAGCACACATCAGCATTACTGCTACCCTGGTGAGCCTTGTGACTGAAGCCCCAGAGCAGCATGGCTTAACTACTGCCAGGGTTTCAGGGAGTGGCAGAGAAGGCCTCCCTTGTGAGCTCAAGTCTTGAACAATCCACCAGGCTCAAAAGTCAGTAAAACAGGGAGCCACTGATGTTTGTGGTTGACCATCAGTAAATCAAAATGCAGACAGAGCTGCTAAAGCTGGCCCAGATTCATATGGGCACATACATGAAAATGAATATATATGAAGAACTAGAAGAACGGTGCCTCTGTTCACCTTGCGCTGTTTTAAAATGTGTGACATAAGGAGACTGATATGGAGAGATGCCAAGAGTAAATACAGTTTGAAATATATTGTAGATTGGGGTCTTTACTGACTGGATTTCTGACTCGCCTCACACAATATAAACAGAAAGATAAAGCAGAAGAGTGAAAGAGGAGGAGGAAAAATGATGGAAAGAGCCTACTCCATGTTTCCACTGTTTTCTTTCCTACTCCTCATTTTAGAGTTACTTGGAGACTAAACACTGAGGGTTAAAAAGTGGGAATCTTGTAGTTTTCCTGTCATAATTCAATAAGATCCTCCCAGCACAAAGGTAAGCTTTCTCACACATGTTATCATCCTTTCCAGCTACTGATTAACAAGCTGCTCAACTTCATCCACATGTCTGCAAGTTTGTACTGCACACACCCTTCACTTTTACAATTAAAAAAAGTTTTCTACTGAAACATAATACATACACTACAGTAAGACGGGGTTGTTGTTGATCAACCAGTAACTTGACGATTACCTGACTAACAATACTGGGATTTATGGCTTCCAAAATCTCTCCTCGTTTTGAACACAAATGCTTTGCTAGAAGTGGATAAAGCTCTCGCACACTTGGAGTAAAATACATTTGGTGCACACTACACAGAAACATGTCAGTTCAACCGTGCGGTGCATCAGTGTTTTTTTTTTTTTAATAGTTTTGGTCTTTATAAAGGGATTTCTACACAAATGGCCAATATCTTTTCATGAAACTGGAATATAATCAGCAATCAAACTTGTGTGAAATAATAAACTGCTTTCCTTTACAGGTCATGGTGCCAAACATATCACATGGCATGAGGCAAGGGTGAATCCTGCAAAAAAACTTCCCACAACAATCATTTACTGTACACATAAGGTCAACATTTAGCAACACTTTCCTCTGTCTCTGAACCACATTTATATTACACCGCAGACAAAAACACACAATAATAAACTATTCACTAAGAACATTAAGAGTTTCCAACACTTCAGTGTGATCGGTAATTCGGAACAAATGTCTGTTTTTCCTATTTTTGCAGTGAAGCCTCAACCTGCAGCTGGAAGTAACCACTGTACACTGGTTATATAACTCCAAGCACGGCTGATGGGAGACTGCAGACTGTTCATGAGGATGCCCTGAAGGCGCTGGTACTCATTCACAAACCACTGCTGCAGCCACACACAGATGAACGCATACACCAGCTGCACAGAAACCTTGAAAGTATCACCAGAGGGAAGCAGTGTGGAGATAACTTCTTTTTTTTTTTATCGTCAATAGCAGTGGGAGCCAGTCAATAGTCGCCATACAACTCGGGGCCCAGAAACCTAAATTATTATGATTTAACATTGTAAAATAGAAAATGAATTAGTTTGTACCCATTAAGACAAATGTTAAATGATACCACAATAAAAAAAAAAAAAAAAAATTATACTAAGAGACAGAAAGCCTGAAAAGAGAAACACCAGTGCCAACTATTAACAGAGTTAATTAATAAAGAAATAACCACAGTCTTACATTTCAGCCAGAGTTAAAAATTCCAATTCAGTATCAAGACCCTGAAGCATAACACATGAATGCTTTCTTTGCTTTCTCTGTGCAGGCAATAGAAACCAACCCCAAACACATATCTTTAGATCTGAGTTAGTGATTGCAAAATGTGAAGTGCATGTACAACGATACTGTAGAGTGTAGTTTAGTGAGAATGGGTAGAGACTGAGTGGATGCATGCACTAAAAGCTATCTCTGGAAATAAAGCTCACAGTGCTGAGTTAGTGGTTTAAATTTTTTTTAATGCAGCACTACCCAGCAGATGTATTTTTCTGTGTGAGACAGCAGGAAACCTGTGGTGTCACCAAGGAGTAGTTGGAGGTTGTGTATCTGATCCTACATCAGCAGAGATACATGCAGCTCAAGAGCGTTAGGGTCAAAAACAACTACACCACATCTGAACAAGTCACACCTTCATGTTTTGTTCCCTACTTTTCACACCGATGACCCAGTCTCACCATCACACTCCAAACCTTCAGCATTTCCACCCTGCTCATTCTGTGCCTCCAACTTCATCTTCCTTTATTCTCCTCATAATTAAATGTCACATACAAGACGTTAAGAAATATCTTCACCAGCACCAACAGAAAAACAGAATTGCACACAATCCCACACAAACTGCAGATCCCTGGACACTGTTAACATTTACAGTATGTATGAGCCACGTACATATATTTTGGCAAGTGCTTCACACAAGCCTAAATGCTATAAAATCTGTACAAGGGAACAAAGGGAAAAGGATCAGACCCAAACTCTTAGAATTAGATTACTTTCAAATTCAAGTTTATCAAAAGCTTTTGCTAAAATTTTAAACATGTTGTTCATCTAACTGGGTCTCTTTTTGCACTTTTATCATTGTTTTACTGTTTAATTGTTTTGTGTTCCTTTTCACAATAATCTCATTTAATTTTACTTTTAACCACTTAAAACTTTGTATATAAATGAAGATATTACTAAGAGAACATTGACTGTATAACAGACTTTCAGACTAAAGCTACATCGACTGTAATTATAAGCAGGCCAACAACTAAACAAAATTTTAGTTACAAGAATTTCTCTAAGGTAAAACTGCTGTAAAAAAAAAACAAACAAACAAAAATGCAAACTTAACTGGGCGAAGCCAAAGAGCAATTTCTAAATATTAACAGGGAAATTTTGGTCAAAAACATGCTAAAAAGTCTCACCTGGCCTAATGAGCAGCAGCGTTTCACCTGAACAAACCAAACTTCAAAATAAGATGTCGTGTGATCTTAGGTTTGTCATCTCTCTTTTGCGGTTGTATGTTTTTTTTTTTCTTCAGAAAAACAGGAAACAAGATAGTTGTAACATTCGGTTCATCTCCACTTATCGCTAGGGTGTTTTTCTTTTCTGAACATTAAGCTAATTAAGATATTTCCTTGGCTCCAAAGCGTTTGTAAACTTAGACAGTTTCCGTCGAGGCTTCGTATCACATCGTTTTCTCAGCCAATCACGTGCTGGATGCTGAACAACAGAATCACGTGATTCGGGGTCGCTAATTGTGTTTACCTTTTAAATGAATGTTGTCATTACTATTTAACATTTAGTACCTGTTGTGAAAATTTCCAGTGGATCAGTTACAGACCTTAATATCAAGATGTTTCATAATAAGATGACCTTATCAAATTAGACTGAGCCATTACTCACATTGTGTTCTTTCACTGTAGTTTCAGATGAACACTCACCACATTTCTTTCTTAGTACTTGTTAAGTGGAAGTCAGCCTAATTTTTCTCATCCGTAATCAGAATTTATTAAACACACAAAGGCAAATATTGTATTTTAGAGTATAAAACGTTTGAACCAAGACGCAAATAAATGGATTGTTTGGCTTCTGCCACTGGATGAGGATTGTTTTCATACCACAACTATTAATCTAACAGAGATGGTGCCTCAGTTTTAAATTCAAAGGGCATTTACAATATCTACATTTACAATATCTACAGGCCAAATGACAAGTCATTTGGCTTTATAATTTTATGTGTGTAGCATCAAAGTTGTAGATTTATTTATTGCGCTAATTTTGGATTGTTGCCAAATAAGTCTAGCTGAGTTTAATGATGGTGCAGTAAAAGCATGGACGATCAATGAACTACAGAGCACAATGAAGTGATAAGCAATTATTGTTATGATCTTTGTTCTCCAGTTTTATCTGTCTTTAAACATTCAATTTACATTTTGTCATGGATGAAGTCGATCTAAAAGGTGAAGAAGCTTTTCACTATAAAAAGAACAAATATCCACCAGTTTTAGTAGCAAACAGCTCATCATTTTTCACTATGGCATCCTTACTTCACAGACACATTTGCAGCATGTCAGTAAATTGCACATAAAATAAGAGACATGTGGTTGCACAGCAACAAGAAACCCTTAAAAACATGCACATGCAGAGACATAAACACACACACATGCAGGGCCATGTGTTACCCACCAAATAGTAGAAATGCATGTCCATTTGCACAGCTTGATGTCCAGCTGGAAGCGTGGATGTGAACAGTCAGTCCATCAAGCAGGAGCATTAATCAGGACTGTGTGTGTGTTAGTGTGTGTAGCCCCTCCACACAGGTACTTCAGATATTGGAGCAAGTTGTTTAAGAAATCCACAGTGTTAGAAACATTCTCCTTTTCTGATTCATTCTCTTCCTTCTGCTGCTTTTTCTCTGCTCTACTGCACTTGACATTATTCCCCCGCCCTCTGTTCTCACCCTCTTCCTCCTCCCCTTCCTTGACTTCACTCTTTCATCCCTCCCTTTTTTCTATTTTGGCTCTATTCCTCTCAGTTTTTCCCTAAAACCTCCTTTTTCCCCTCCTTCGCTTTGTGAAACTGATCCTTTTGTTTTCTTCTGTCCAGTTTTTTTCTTCACCTATCATCTCAATGTTTTTCTAAATATGAATTGAGCAACATGTTTTAATTACAAAAGCACCATCAACAGCAGGAAGACTCATTTTCTCATCTTGCCCTTGCTGTCTTTCTGTCTCTCTCTGCTGATTGCAGATTTCTCTCAGTTCTTCCTGTGCTAGCCACGTCCACCGCCATGTGTTTGTGTGTCATAGATAGCGTGCTGGGTTCGCCGCTGTCAGAAACAGGAAGAGTGGAGCTTGGTAGTTCTGACCTGATGAGAGAACCAACCATTGTGTGTGTGTGTGTGTGTGTGTGTGTGTGTGTAGAAAGAGAAAGAGAGGTGGACAGACAGAATATCACTCAGGCGTTTTAACCTGAAGCATTTTATTCAGCTTGCTCTGTTTAAAGATTAAGAAATTATATTTAATTATGTGTTGAAAATTAATCTAGAAAATTACTGCTTAGTTTAAACAAAACATACAAATTTTCTAGGTTAATCAAAAGCAATGAAAACTTGATGTTAAAGGATAAGGCTGGTCATTTTCTATGTCAACAGTATTTTCAACACTCCCCATACAGAGATTAAAGCCAACAATGAATCGGCTTTACTCAGGGTTAATGTCTGTCAGCTGATTAATGAGTAACAGTTATGTAAAATTTCTCATTTTATTTGTGCATTTCCTTTTGACAGACATATGCACTGACAATAAATACCCACTAGGTGGCTCTAGAGCCCAACAAGAAAATAGTGAAAGAACAATGAGTGAACAGTTACTTCAGAAGATACCATTATGGAGCTGAAACATGAAGCAGAAGCAGCCTTCATGGTTGTAGACATAGCATTATACTTGTGAAGACACTGAGTGACATAATGCACTCCCCATCCCATAACCCCAAACAAAATGTCCCTTACCTTAATGACTACTTGCCAAACCCTGATCCTTAACCTAAACTTAACCTGACCCTAACCTTAAACCAAGTCATCCCCCTAAAATCCAGTCATTTACATGGTGGAGATCAGCATCTGCTCCCCATGAGGAAGACAGAGAACCCACAGTAATACCAGGCACACACACAAAGAGACATAGCCTAAAGAGACTAGTGCGGGTAGTTACGCTCAGTTTCTGCATCTCAGAGGTGACTGCAGATTATTATGAAAACAACCATCTTTCCTGGAGCTACAACAACATGCACATTCTTCATGGAAACACAGATCCAACTTAAGACTCCCCCTGGGCTGGGAGGCTACATGCTAATTGATGCTGTAAATGAAAACAATACGCTGCACTGACTTGGATTCACTGGTTAAAGAAACATTTAATCCACATATCTTGCAGAACCACTTTATACGCTATTGCTCTTGGTGTTTAGCATATTCAAGGACCATTATAAGAGTGTTTTGCCTTTTGGTGTCGCTCTAGGTTGTACGTGGTACATGCTAATTGATGCTGTAAATGAAAACAATACGCTGCACTGACTTGGATTCACTGGTTAAAGAAACATTTAATCCACATATCTTGCAGAACCACTTTATACGCTATTGCTCTTGATGTTTAGCATATTCAAGAAGCATTATAAGAGTGTTTTGCCCTTTGGTGTCGCTCTAGGTTGTACATGGATGTAAATAGCTTTCTCTTTTAAAATTACGTTAAAAGTAAATGCATTTATCAATGTAGTTTCAATAAAAGATCAATATCAAGCTAACTTCAGCCTCATGTTTTATTCATGAAGTAAACTTTTTAATAAGGCTACTCAAAAGTTTGAACTGCCAAGGCTGCAACAATCGTAAAACTTGCACTAATTAAACTCCATTAACCAGAACTCCTGAGACATTTTACTGTACATATGGATCATCAGTCCAATCAGTCCTTGACCCCTTGACCCCTGAAGGAACAGGGTATAAGGCTGGTTTGGCAACTAGTGGAAACATACTCGGAGGCCCCAGATCCAGGGGAATTTGAAGAAATGTAATAATAGGTATTTTTTCCTGTACCCCACTATAAGCTGAAATGATAAGGGCCTGTTACCTGTCACGTAGGAACACCAATTGAATTTCTAATTCTACCCGTTTCTGCTACGTGAACATTCATTATTGAAATGTGTAAGAAACTGTTAAACTTTGGTTCAAGAGGTTTTAGTTACTGTGTCGTGCTTCACATGGCAGAAACACCCAATTAACAGAAGTGTTGTTTCCTCTCCGGGGAAACCCATTAATATTGATTCAGAAAGTAACCTTGAAGACACGTAGGGCAGACAGCAAATACAGCACACAAACAATGGGAAAGCAAACAAACAAAACATTTTTAGCAAGAAAAATAATTTATTTATAATGATATATGATAATTTCATCACACTGGCATTGCATAGCTGCAGAGGGAAGCATTTGTGTGTGACGCCACCTCGCAGCTACAGATTACATCATTGGATAGGGCAGGGAAACAGATTATTCAAAACATACACAGAATATTCCTTTAAATATGTCTTTTTCAATGAGGAATAACAAAAATAGAATCATTCCAATAACTCTGTCTGTCTCTCTTTCTCTAATTATTATCAACTGCATCTTTATAAGCTATCTGTACAGCCTAGTGGAATTAGTAGCTCGGGGGGGGGGGATTACTTTGCTTGGTAACAGGGGGGTGTTTACTATCAAAGGACATCAGTTTTCATGATGGGCAGCACGCCTACTCTGAAACAAACAAACAAACAAACAACAACAACAAAACATGAAATGTCCAAACACAGTAAACCCCACCCAGTCTTTGGCCCAAATCTTCTCTGTTGCTTTGTCACGCTCTTTCACTCACTCATAAAGCTGGACCACACTTAAAAAGTTATTGATCAGTGCAACCCTACAGTAACTGAAGTAAAACCTAGGACTGCACTTAAAAAAAAAAGCAAATTTCAGCTAATTTTATGGTGCAGTTCACCATAGAATGTAGCAAAGTCCTCAGTAATTATGCATGATTTATAATTTACACAAATTTGGAGATATTTACCAGAGCTCACTAAAACTCAGTGAAGCTCAGTGAGATAACCCAAAGAGCCTCTCCTGAGCATGTTTCATCCCCTTGCATGGGATTAAACATAATTCACAACATGCAGGTAGTTGTGTTGAATAGTGCGTCAAATGTATGTGTTACAAAGGAAACGTAAATGTGTTAAAGATAACACAAACTTCTTAAAAGTGCAGTTTCAGGTTTATATATATTCTCAGGCTCAGGTCAGAAGGGTTTACTCATTGTAAACCATTGCATTTATCTTAAAGGCACAACAGGCACAAGCCTGTTACGGTAGATTTTTCTACAAAGTGGTAAAATAATAGTTTTGACTTCACTAGTCATTGTTTTTGTCATTAACCAATTATATTTTTAAGACATTTGCAAATCCTTGGATGACTTGCGGTCGACTTGGTTGTGAAGTTTTGAGTTTGAGATGGTGTTCGATTTGTTTATGCTACTCTGAGACTTGGTCTCATTTTAGTAAGTATTCATTAAACCCTACAAATTACTGTAAACACAGTTCACACAAACTTAGCTTATTCAGATAAACTGTGATCATTCTGTTGACTTTAGAGTAAACAATCCTTGCCAACTCTCCAACTTAACCATTTGTGTCTCTTAGCTCTAGGTTGTATTTTGGCTGCCCTATATCTCCAGAGACAAAATGTCAAATTAACTAAATTAATTAATGAGCAATTACAGCGCAGTAGCCTTTCTTGCTTTCCTCATACACCTTTAATCGCTTAGTAAGGAAGCAAAAGAGTGAGTGAGAGAGCAGTTAAAGCTTTTAACATGATTACACTATTGAGTTACAAGCTGAGAAGAAGGGAGAGATGACGGGATATGTATAAATTTCAACGTAATAATCCCCACATCCATCAGAATCAAACCTCTGCTCCACACACTCATTCTCCCTCCTTTCTCTCTTCCCTCCTTGTCCTCCGAAATAAGAGATAATGGATTAAATGTTTAGTATATGCCACTTGACAGCTCCCTTTTCACACTTTGCAGAAATGCCATTTTCAACATAATAAATTGTCCACATGTTTTAGATATTGGAAAATTATTTTACAAAAATTTCTTAAAGCCAGAGCTGCTCTGTTGGAAGAAATAGTCTTGCTGGTTGTTAAAGCCTGAATGGGTGGAGCTAAGGAACCGGCATTTCCCATGCTATGCAAGGGAAATGCAAAAATAATGAGAGATTACATATTGCTCCCATTGTTAGTAACTGTTATCAGGTGTCCTACAAAAGAACTAAAATCTGACAGGTTGGATCTATGGCTGTGCCCACTGATTATCCAATGAATGAGATTACACTATGTCTGCCTCTGAAGTTGCTCAGTGTCTAAGAAATATTTGTAAAAACTGCAAAAAATAAATATTGGCATAGCACCCTTCTATTGTACCCATATGTTTCTTTGACTGTTTGAACCTCTCCTCACTGACCTGTTAAAGAAAGTCTAACCAAATGTGCCAAGATTTCTGCCATGCATCCTCACAGGAACACACAAAACAGCGATTTGCGGTTCCCATTGAACACAAACCGAAAGTGAAACACCCTTTCTGACAACCCAGGCTTTTCATCACGCCTGTCTTGTCTGCAAACCATATTTCAGTTTAACCAAGAAACTATTTGTCATTATTGTGCTGAAACAACACATCCTTTCACTCCCAGCACTTTATTTCTACTCTGCTCCCACTCTCTCCTTGTATATACAGATCTGTGGATATAGTTTGGACATGATTTGTCTTGTAGTGCCTCTGTCTTCTTCCCTTTCATACTTTCCATCTTCACCTATCTGATCTCAGAAATATGATTGCTTCGAGGAAAAAACTATCACAACATACTCTGCGTATGGATGCAGATTTGGGAAACAATTTCTTTACTAAATACCTTAGTTACTTGATGCATCACTGATAACACCAGATTTCTAAACTCTTCCTTGCAGGTCTGATTCAAATGAAACAAAATTTCCCCTTTATACCTTTTACTGTTATTTTGGCTGACTTAGCAAAGGTCGTGTTGGTGTGTGTGTGTGTGTGTGTTCTTGTACTTGCTACATAATGAGGATAATATGGTTTTTTTCTATACAGAGTGAGGACATTTTTGGAAAGTGAGGGCATTTTGGCTAGTCCTCACTTTATGAAACACCTTTTTGAGGGTTAAGACTTGGTTTTAGGTTAGATGTTAGGATAAGGGTTAGGCAGTTGTGATGGTTAAGTGTTAGGGTAAAGGGATGGAAATTGATTATGCCAATGAGTGTCCTCACAAAGATAGAAGTACAAGTGCTTCTGTGTGTGTGTGTGTGTGTGTGCTACCAAGGCAGCTGAAATAACAATAAAAATAAAATTAAAAAACAGTAGGCGGTGCAGCAACACGCCCATAATTCAGTATACAAGGCAAACAAACACAGAGTTTTATTTCATTCACTAAATATTTAAAACAAGCGTCACTTGACTAGTCATAAATGGTGATAATTTATGCATTTTTAAAATCTTCACTTTTTTCAGGATAATGAAATACCTGAAGGACTGTTGTAGGAAAGAGAGGTGTATGTTTTTTCACTCTTGTTTTGTGTGATTCCTCCACTAGGGAGAGCTCTGACTCAATAGCACCTAGGAATAGTTTGCTGAGTTGGAGCCAGGAGATGCTGAGTTGGAGCCTCCTCCCTCTGCATGGCCCATCCATGCAGGGGGATAAGTCAGGTGTTAGAGCTGAACCACTGCTAATCCAGAATTATCAGTCCATCCACACAGACCCAGAACTTCGGGTCAGTCTAGTGTCAAAGACCACAGGGTGTTTCATTCTCAGTCCAAAAGGTCCTTTAAGCAAAACCCCATTCAAATCCTGCCTGATTCTGTGTTTGTGCACAGATCTTATCCATTTAGTCATTCAACATTCACTCATCTATGTTAATTCCATGTGACATGGATACTCAAAGGGAAGGTACAGAAAAAAGTATAAAAACTCAGAGCAAAAGAGAGAGAAGGCAGAATATAGACATTGATAGAAAGATGTTTTCACACTTTCAAACTAAGCACAGCATCTATTTTCTTAACAGTCATTCATTGACATTCATTCGGTGTCACGTCGTCTTCTGAGCTCAGATGCATAGACTGAATGCAGAGAGATGTGGAGAGGGGGTGAGAGAAAAAAGAGCTGGGAAAAACAGGGGATGGTTAACAGAAAGCAAGGGATGGTCAGGGAGAGAAGAGAAGATGGTAGGAAGGTTAAAAGAGGAAGGGCAAGAAGTTAGAGAATGAGAGGAAGGGACAGAGAGGTTGTGCTATGCAAAAGCAGAGAGAGAGAAAGAGGTTGCAATATATAAGGGAAGAGCGAGAACGAGAGCATATGCTATATGCCAGAAGAGAGGTTACAGGAAAAAGAGAGATGATGCTATATGCGGAGACACAGACGGAGTATGTGATCCAGCAGTGATGAGTGGGAGGAGAGTGCCACAGACCACCTCCTCTAGTCTGAGACGAAAGAGACAGCATGGAGGAGGGCAAAACAAAGAGAAACTACTGGGCCCCATTATGTCACTGTGCAACTCTGCAGCCATAGCCTCCCAAGTAGAGCTGTGGTGGCTAATCATGACTCCATCATTCCAGTGTTGTGTCCCAGCGATCTGTTCCCCATTCAAGATGAGTTTCCCCCAACCTGAACCCTAACCTTATCCTAACCATAAACACAGAGGAGGCGCTAGTAGAAACAGTTTTAACAGAGGGAAGCACATCTCAGTGAGGGGAACAGAACTTGACACAAGACCGGAATTCCAAACTCTGCCAACCATTCCAGAATCCTTCAGGTTTTGCAGTGCTTTTGCTTCTGTAGCTGTGTCCCAGTTCATGGAACCCATCCTTGAAATGCTCCATGTGAAGACCGATGGCACTGCAGTGTTGCAACAAGGCCGTCCCATTTCAAAGGCTCCTTCAAATGCAGTTGAGAAATACATCCTTCTTCCCTGGGCAACGAAGGCTCCAACTGGTGGATCCTTTTCAGCCCACCCTATCCCAAGAGTGGCAGAGTGCAGAGCAGCTGTCAAGTTTACTAGTTGACAGGAGCGGGACTTGTAACACAACAGTGATTGTGGGAACAGCTGGTAACATAAATAGGGAATCCTCTGTAGACCAGACTGTCTCATTTAGGTTCGGCCCATGGTTCGACCATGGCTTCATAGACCACATCCTTCAAAGAGTCTGAATTGAGACACAGCTTGCATTTGATTCCCAAATCCTCCTGATTCTGAAATTAGATTTTTTTTTCTGGAGTCCCTTTGTGTTTCTGGAATTATTATAGTTTTATAACATAAGGGAGAAGAGGAAGTTTTCTCATGTCAATGCTATCCCACGAAAGGTGCTGGGTAATGATGCACACACATTCCCACACTCAATACTGTATGTGCAAGTCTGAATATGCACACAAAAAATGGCAAACACACAAATAGGCATGAGAATGGCCATTCTGTCTCTTTCTCTCACTTTGTTCTTGGCACTTCCCTCTAAACACACATGTGAATAGACACACACACAAACAAGCACATATGCACCACTCGGTCCCCTCTGGTCCGTTTGTAGCTTTTAACAGTCCTTTGGTCCTGTCACCAGAGACCAGAATGAATAAAAACCCTGTTTAATAACCAGGCCTGCTTCATACTCTCTGTACAGAAACTCCACAGGCATGAATTCATCTGTGCACACACTTACATGGACACACATACTTGTGTAGATAGGTCTGTTCTGTTGGACTTCCATGCCATTACTCTTTAGTCTGTGTGTTGGGAGTGTGTGTTTTCCCTCCATGGTGTGGGCAGTTTGTAATCCAAACTGTTTGCTGTCCTGTACACTATTTTTAGTCTTTGTATCTGCAAATGATATTTGTTGATAGATGCGTAACATTTATCTTTGTACATGATACATATAGTACAGTCCAATTAATCATGTACAGTCTATGGTCATATTAAAAAAAATATAAGCAAACAAAAAATAATCTACACAAAAACTGAAAAAATAATGATTGATGAGTCTTAAGGGGAAAGCGTAGCAACACAAAGGCTGCTCCATGTAAATGGCCTCTGACACTAAAGAAAAAGAAAAGTGCTTGTGTTCCAAAATGCTGTTCGTTTGCCAAGTGCCTCTGTGGAATGTTTTGTGAAGGTCCACTTTCACTTTCATAAAATGAGCAACAAAAAACTGTGACAGGCTCATTATCTTTGGTGGCAAAAAGCCCCAGTGGTGTTTAAATCTGCTCCAGGCTGAATATTGTGTCTAATAAAAACAACAGGGGTGATTCCTGCTCCGGTATCGCATTTACCACCGAGAGAAGGCAGAGCTACAATGTCCAAGGTTTTCGACATATTTGCTTCAGGTATACTTTTAATAATTTATCCTTCAGTTCATATCGGCCTACAGGTGTTGGTGCTGCAATGCTGGATGGTTTCAGTTAATTTGTAGATGAATCATTTGTATCTTCTGTATCCATTTATTTCTTTAATTTGATTGTTGATCCTCTGTGCTATCCCAGCAAAATAGCATAACTGGTTAGAGATATATTAACTGGTGCTGTCATCATCAAGAAGGAGCCAGGAGTAAAGGTATCCGATGTATATCTGCATATTCCCAGCATCTGCTCTACCAATGCCATAATCCATCTAGCCTCCACAATAAAGACATTCCCAATGAAGAAAGCAAAGTGCTGTGTTGAAGCTTGACCCCCACATTTCATAGAGAAAATACAGTGAGAACAAATTTTGCGCTCTTCAGATTTGACAGCGAAGTGGAGAGCTCCAACTGTTTGGTCCAAAACTGTGCTCCAATTTGACTGGGCAGGGCAAACGGTCAATCAGTAGTTGGAGCGGCTTAGTTCGTCATGTTAACCAGAAGGCCCTGTGTGCAGTGGGTAGGACACTGTAGAATTGTTTGGTAGCTTTGTCAACAGCAAACGAGCCTGGATAAATTAACGTGTGCTAATGATACTACTGTTTATTGATCACTGGATTTGTCATCACCGGATGCTGCCTCTCCTCCCTCAGCAGTCATCGACATGTTGGTTGAAAATTCTGTGACCCGTCGCGCCAGAGGGTTTGTGCTTTTGAGAAGCTCCATAGCGGAGACTCTGGCCCCTCCGCTGGAAGACTTACTGCCTTTTTTTTGAAGCAGGGCCATGAAGTTCTCATTTCGGGAGATCGACCTCTGACTGCTGCCTAAGGTCAGGTTTCGGAAGTCACTACCACTAGTGTTGTGTTTCACCGGGGACACAAGACTCTGCCGGCTGCCAAAGGAGTCTGACGGCTCCTTTCGACCCAGAACCTTCCGTTTGGACCTGGTTGAAAAGGAAAGAAAGAAGAGGAGAGAAGTAATTACAAATGACAAAGGTGGAAATTGGGAATATATGGAACCACATTTCAGTTCTCCCTTATTCACATTTGGGAGTATATTCCTTGTTCTTGCAGAGAATAAAACAACTAAAACTAACTCCAGAAAGGACCCCATCCTTTCTTGTAAGAAATCAAAGTATTGTCTCCTGTTCTTCTTTCTCTCCCCCTCACCCACCCTTTGTTCTCTACCTTTCAAGCTATTTTCACTATTATTCAAGATAAAATAGTGAACACTTGTTGCTTAGAGACTAGGTTTCCTGTGATTCTCTTTGTGTGCTTGCATCCATATGTGTGTATGTGTGTGTGTGTGTGTGTGTGTGTGTGTGTGTGTGTGTGTGTGTGTGAGAGAGAGAGAGACATTCTGAAAAAAGGACAAAAAAAGATCTTCTGGTTATGCAGTAACACACTGTACACTGCTATTTCATCCGCCTAACACCTTTTCAGCAAGACAAAGCATCTTTCATTGCATACGCTGAGTTATGATGAACTCTCACCCTCTGTGCTGGCTGAGACCATTTGTGCTGAGAATATGTTTGTACTGTCAAAACAGATGAGGCAAGATGAGGTCATAATGTACTTTTATAGCTTTACAACATCCTTTTAAGGAAAGACGCGTTTCAATATCATTTTCTGTAATTACCATAGTGTTATGTCTGAAATGTGCATTGGATATACAGTATGTGTGTGCAAGTTCACCTGTGTATAATAGTGAACAAGTCTTCGGTGGTGTGTGTTGTAGGTGTGCTGGCCACCAAGTCGTCATCTGTTTCCTCAGCAATGTGGAGTACTGTCATCTCACTGGCTGCTAAGTCATCTGAACAAGACAGAAAAATCATATTAAAACATAATATGTTGTATTTGTGTTTTTTTGTAAATTGCATATAATGATTGCCTGCAGTATGCTGCCAAACACATCACCCAGGAATTGTACATTTCTGTTGTCTTATTTTATCAAGTCCAAGTACAGCCCTTACAATAATAGTAAATCCGACTCAATTACATCCAGAATAAAGTAATAAGTAGATGATGATGATTAATGTCATCTTCACTGTTACAAACAGTAAGAACCATTTTGTTTTGATTAGGAAATCTGGAGCAATTGGACTTCATTTGCTTTAAAACCTGGGAAATCTCTTCTGCCAGAATCAGGTTATGCATTGATCACAGCAGGAAAGGATCCTAATCAACTGTAGCAGCACTTCCATATAAAATTATAACAAAAAGGTAAGGAGTTCCACAGCTTCTGTCAAAACATGACTAAGATCAAACAACATTTATTAGCTAACTGTTTGTGTTAGCAAATGTTTTAGGAATGCTCCCCAGTGTCACTAGTGCTCAAAAAATAGGAAACTGCAGCAGAGCATTTGAATGGTTTGACTTTCTATGGTCGTTTTGATTCTCTAAGCCCTAGTTCTGACTGAGTTTCAAAGGTGTGAAAAAATGCAGCCCTCTCCATTCATTTCTATGAGGCTTAACTTTTCCTGCACCAGATGGTGACATAATCTGGCAAGATGCAGGGCCGACCAATCACATATGAGGGACAGTCAGAACGTGGACAGCCACAGGAAGAAGACTTTTGTTTACCATGTTAGTATGAGCATTCACTGATATTCACTCTCCAATTGGGACCACAGTTAAGGAACCATAATGACACACCATGCAGTTTTGTTAGTTAGGCTACTGAATGTTATATGGTGCTTTTATCTATCCATGCTGACACATTGGTGGTAGAAATTGGTGCTAATATAGAGTAGGCTACGTCTGCAGCATGGCTCACCAAAACAGAATGGAAACACAAGGACTGGAAATGTAAATGAAGCCACTCACATTGACCTGTCACAATGTGGCCATGTCGTAAAAGCTTATGTGACACTTCACATTTCATCATAGTTCTCGTTATCAAATGTTACTTTTTAATTTAGTTTTAGTTTCATTTTCATGCTGAAAAATGGGTCATCAATGAATCTTTTTCGCCATAGCTTTTGTTAATGAAATTAATACTGCTGTGATAGAACCAGAGCAGGGAGCATTGGTTAAAATAGTCTACATGGTGAATCATATATGATGTAGACGAAGGATGATATTTGATTTCCAAATACAATGTTATCCCAGTAACCAAAACCTTCTACATAAACTCACCTGCCCCGATCCCAGTACTGGCCATCTTCCCTTCAAGCTCAGTGAGGGAGGAATCTTGTAAAGATGACTGAAGTGAAGACTCTTTTGAACTCTCCTCATCTGTTCCCAAGTGTTGGTCATCTAGCTCTGGCATATCTGGAACACTAGGATCACTGGGAATATCCTCTGGTGGAAATGCTTCTATGGCACATTGAAGGCCCACAGGGGTGTCGGTCTGCGGCGTCTGCCGATCTGTGCTGCCATTAGTAGAGGAGTGGACCGACGTGGGAAAAAACAGGACATTTGGCTTCTTGGGGACTGGAGGTGGAATCTGGAATGAATGAGAGAGTTTTAAACATCAATTCAGTACAGTAATAATTTAGAGACAGGAGTAAATCACTAGCATTGGCAGTCTCTACTTCCATAAACTATGGACAGTGACACCCCTAAAATAAAGCATTTTCTGAGAGATGGCGTCCGTACCTTGGGTTTCTTTTTGTCCGACAGGTCTGCCAAACAGGAGATTGTCATCCTTGAGGGGAGGGTCTTGCTCTTCCCCTGCAGCTCTGGGGCCTCCTGGTTACTGCAGGGAGAAGGGAGTGAGCCTCCATCCTCAGGGCCAAGATGGATGTCTGGGTCAGTATCAAATTCAGGCTCCAAAGTTGGGTCCTCCAGAAGAGGCTGGGGGTCTGGGAGAGGGGGGAGATCAAAGAAGGGCTGGGAGTGGGGTAGAAAGGGATGATCATAGGCAGTTTGTGGGGTGGTGGAGGAATTTGAGTCTGGGAGAATGGAAGGACTTGTTGCAGTTTGGGGTGGAGGCTTTTTGGGTTTGGGTTTTTTCATGACTTTGTAGATGTTACCCAGAGGCACAGGCCGGTCCACAGGTGAGGCAGGAGGTGAGTCAAGGGCAAGGGGGGAAGTGGAGGAGGGTGAGGGAGACTTTAGGAGGAGGTTTATGGGTCGCTTGGGCAAGGGGGGCTTGACAGCAACAGGTGGTTTTGGTTTTGGTAGAGTAGGTGGAGGACTGGGATCCTCGCCTAGGTCTCGGCCATGCTGTTCTTCTTCGATGGTGTCAGACGCCCCATCAGGGTAGTCCTCCAGATCACCACGAGAAACAGAGCGAAGCCGAACAGTTTTCAGCTCGCTCTGGGTAACCACAGGCAATGCCTGTGTAGAATTGGGGCTGATTTTTCCAGGTTTTGCTGCTGTCGAAGTGTCAGAATGCCGCCGGCTAGCCTTTTGCTTTGGCTTGATTAATGACAGCTCCAGATGTGCATTCCCAGGCATCTCAAAGGACAATCTAGACCTTGCAGCTGGGTCCTTGGTTGATGGTAGTGATGATTTCCTCTCTGGGATCTTTGGGCGCATTTTACATCCTGATGTCCCAGCCATCCCTACTGTCCCATGACCTGACACTTGACTGAGTGGAACAGTTGGAGTGGGAGTCTCTGACTGGCTGGAATAACCACTTGATGGGGACATAAGTCCAGGGGGTTTGAAGGGTGAGGATGCCTTAACGTCAATTTCCGTGGAGAACTGTGAGGGTGAGGTGGCTCTGGAGGTGGAGGGAGAGTCAAGAAGAGACTCTGAGCTGCCTCTGACTTTCATACATTCAATCACTGTGGTACCTGTTGCTGTGCTGGAGCCTGATAGAGACCTGAAGAAGAGAAGAGAAGAAAAAAGAGGAGAAATGAATGCATTTCTAGTCTTTATCCAACAAACCTCAATCACACTTAATAAGCATCAGTAGCAATGGTAGGTAGTCAGACTTTGTTTGGCTAGAACAAATAAACTGCTAATATAAAGTGGGGTTTTATTTTCTACCTGTAGGGATCATTCTTCCACTCCCCCAGCTGCCATTGAGTGGGGAAGGTCAGCTCTGTCTCTCCCTCCCTGTCTGGTGCCTGAATCTCCAGGCTTGGAGGTCCGTCACTGCCTCCATGGCCCAGCTCCCTCTCACCAACAATGGGCTTGGAGGAGCTGGATGAGGTGGGCAGGAGAAAATCAGGCTGAAAGTCTGGGAAGTGGTCCCTGGGAATGTGCAGGCTCTTTGGCCGGCCATCTCGGTAAAGACCACCTTCATGGCGGATTCTCCCCTTGGCTTCTCCGAGATTCTTCATAAGAGAGACGCTCCTCACAGGAGGTGGTGGCTTGTGCTTAGATTTCTTAAGTGAGATGGAGCGGGATCGTAGACGTAAGCGACTCTCAGCGCTGTAGTCCGAAGCTGTCACAGAGATTGTATCTGTAGTACTGGTGCTGTCTTCAGAGCTCCCTCTGGGGTAGAGGAGGGCATAGTTCTCACCCAAACCAAGGAAGTTGTGAGGCTGCTGTAGGTGGTCTCTTACTGACATAGCGTTCCCATTCCCTGTAGACATCTTTCCATCTGGCTGGCCTATAATACCTTCTGTGAAGCAGAAGGAACCAGAATCTGTGGGTGTAGAAAGGGAACGCTCTCGGAACTTGAAGGCGTTCTGTGCTGCTATGGAACGTGCCGACCGCTCCCTCCCTCTCCCTGGCTCACCAACTCTCCCCCCTCCTCCTCCTCCTCTCCCTCCATCTGCTGCAGCCCCTTCTGTCTCGCTCCACTTCCCCATCATTGCCACTGCTGGTGGAATCGCTGGCATATTACTTCCTACTCTCCCTGAAGAGTCTGTCACAGACATGAACGAACTGGAATGTGAGCTCATCGAGTGTCCGGAGCTCACCAGCATCACCCCATCCTGTGTCACTCCTCCTGTATTACCAATGATGCTGTGCTGTTTGGGTGGAACTGCTGGACCTTTGTTCATGTTATAATTGTAAGACTCATTCCATGCTCCAGGAGAAAAGGTGGATCCTTTAGGTCCATTCCAAGAAGCAGAGGGTGTGTTTGAGCACAGCAGCCCAGAGTGGTCCATAGCGCCTGGGTGAAGTTGATCTGAGGCACGCTGCTCCGATGTGCTACCTAGGAGAGGGGGAAAAAACTAGTATTAATAAAATAAAACTAAACTTATCATAACAAATTCAAATGACAGACATTAAATAATGAAACCTCAACATAAATTCCCCAGCTCCTGAGACACAACACTTAAAAAATATACCCTCACAAAGCCACTAGCTTGGCTGTGGGTGGTGGTTACTGCCCATGTCTATAGTATGCAGCTTTTTCTTTAGAACTAAACCATATAGATTATTTAATAGATTTTGTGCTTACAGTGTAAGGGGGGCTCACAGCTTCTGATGTACCTTAGATTATACTGTATACTATTTTTCAATTTAACAACACTTAAAATGTTTTTATCCTGTCTGCACTGACTCACTATTCAAAATAAGGTAATGAAATATTTGGAAAAGGTCATACAAATTAGAGAAATAAGTATATCTTCAAATTTAACACAAAATCAATTGAAATGTCAGATGTTCATTTTAGGTGTTCTGTTTTTTTATTGCCTCTCTGCAATTAGGACTTTATTCAGGTTAAACTGTTTACATGAACCTTTCATACCCTGCAACTGAGAATCCCTGTTGCAGTGAATAAACCAATTACATATAAAGAAAGATCCTGGTTGCCAGCAACACTGTCCTTCACTGAGCTAGAGTGCTGCAGGTACAGCAAAAAAAGAGATGATTAGTATAAGCAAATATTATTATTTTTTGTTTAATTCAAAATATGGTACTGTAGGTGAAAAGCAGAAAGAGAATTAATTAATATGTTTTCCCCCCATAATGACCCCTTTTAAGGATTAAAGCCAAGTATGAGTGTAAACATACCCAGTTTAATCTATCCAAGCTACATTTATGAGAACTGACACAAAACAACAAAAAACTTCAAAAGAATGATTTATTAAAAATGAAATGAAATCTATGATCTTTCTACCTCTGTACAACTAGTTGAAAGATACAAACTTCACTGATAGATCATTTCTGCCTTCTCTAAAGTTATCTAAAGAAATGGTGAAAGTGTTTACAGCACTAACACAAAGTACAAAATGATCTCCAGAAAAAGCTTAAGGTTTCTAACAATGCCCACAAAGCAACAGTGGACAATCTGTCCATAGTTAATGACAAGAATAAATTTCTCTTCCTTTCTTCTCCACCTATTCTCTCATTGGCTAAAGGCCAGATAGTTGAGGGGAAAAAGCAAACAAACACCAGATGAGGGTTGTACACACCTGCAGGTAAAGTTGTGTCGAGATCAGAGTGTGTCTTTCTCAGGGGGAGGTTCTGGTGGGGAGTGTCACTGACCGGCTCCAGGGAGTGTGGCTGGTGGGGGAAGGGGTCCCCTGGAGAGGGGGATGGGGACGGGGAGTGCTGGAGGAGGTCGACACCGTGGAATTTACCTCCCCCTCCGTCACCTGGAAGAGAAGAACAAGAACAGGGAGTTCACCTAATGGAAGGAAAGATCATCTTAGATGAAGGTGGAGTGAGGAAACACAAAATGATTTGGTATCTTCCAGCTTCTGATTGACAGAACACACCGGATCCATGTAATCAGCAGTGGGTAGAGCAGGGATAGTTGGAAAACAAGCAGGGCAGCGGCCCTCAAGGACCAGGATTGGTCACCCCTGGCAGAGAGGCAATCCAATGAGTCATACAGTATGAAGCAGCAGGTACCTATTTTACCTCCATGACATGCAGCACAGTCTCTCAGCCATTTGTATAACTTAGTCAGGCTTCTTAAAGTCATGTCTTGTTTCAAATAAAAGCCATATCAGATGCAACCTACTGGCATAATTTATCTCCTGCAACAAAGTGACGCCATTCAGTTAAGTTCTGTTTACCTCAGTAAGTGAACAATGATGGAAAAGTGCATGTACAAAACAATCAATGAATCCATGCATCAAATGCATCAAATAAAACTGAACTGATGATTATACCAGTGCCAGAACAAAGGTTTATTATGCATCAAATGCATCAAATAAAACTGACACTTTACAATGGGGATTTGTTTGTTTCTTCTCAATCGTGGTAAGAAGTCTCCAGAAAGTTCATTCCAAATCAGTGGGCTGGAGTTTTGCAGACATTTCACTATTCATCCAAAGGGCTTCCTAGATTGAGCTGTGGTTAGTAAGAGCATTATTTATCTTTATAAGGTGACCACACTGGAAGATAGGCATGGAAATCCTTTTGTAAGAAAATCTTGAATTAAGATTTTGGTTCCTCCAAACTCAAATTGTGAGCAGTTGACCAGTTAAACGGAAAGTTAAATTGAAATCTAAGCAAATTTTTACAGAAAAAGTTTGTTGAAGTTCCATAAACCAACTGCATTTCAATGACTATATTTCAGTATGCTGTTAGGAAACACTTCACCATGAAACACAGTAATTGAAATGCTCTTATTATGTCTTATCAAAACCCTCCTCTCAACCGAGATATCTAAGACTTTTCATTAACAACTGCATAAAACTAATTTTCGAAGCCAAATATCCAAGTTCCTGACTAGATTATCACTAATGTTCTAAACTACAGATAGATGACAAATGAAAGGAACAACTAACACAAGTGTCCTATTAAGGTGCCGGACCACCACGTGCACCTTGGCATTGATTCTGTAAGTCTCTGGACTCTACTGGAGGGGTAACACAATTCTTCCAAAAGAGCAATTTCCTTTTCTTTCTGCAATTACTGTATGTAGTTCACAGGTTTACATTTACAACAAAAATCAACAGTGGCTCTTAAAAACAAACATTAAAATCAAGGGGATAAAAATCAACCTCTGAAAAACCATAAATCCAGAATGATATATTTCTTACCCTGTCTGTCTGATTACTGTCTCTTAGCCTGCCTACAGTGTATCAGTCATTCATAAAAATTGCCAGCATGGAATGAGCAGGGACGGACGGACAGAGGAAAGGAGGAAGAGGTCTTCCTCTTCATCCTCTTTACTGTTCTTTTCCTCTCTGGCTTCAGTGACATTCACTTTCTCTCTTTTCCTTCACAGCTGCTTTGTTTTTCTTTTTTTAGAGAGGAAGAGCAGAAAGTTACCATGGCAACAGCAAGCTGGTTACAAGCTATCTGTTCACTGGTTTAGAGAGAATGCAGGAGAGAGAGACTGAGAAGGATGAGAGACTGGGTGTCATGGTAAGATGAATAAGTCTTGTGATATTGTATAATTTTCAAATTTACTACAACACTAAATGTGTATTCATCCACAGCTGAAAATAGTCCCTAGCAAATGTCCTCTTACTTCTGTTTTGGGGTAACATTTGCTAAACAGTAATGTCCAGCTGTTGTAAGAAATTATTAAGCATTTTTAAAAAATTTAAATGTTTGTGATACATTTAAGAAGTTACCTCCTTGGCTTGGATCTGAGAGCAGTTTGGGAAGTTGGAAAGAGTTGAAAGACTCCAACCAACACATCGTTGCTTTGGGTCTTCTCAAGGAATTTGATGTCAATAGGGGAAAATATAGGACAACGTCAGTCTTATCCTCAAAGCACTCCTCTCTCTCTCTCTCTCTCTACACTGACACTATTATCTCTCTACAATACCTCTCTCTCCCACCTTTCATTCTTCATCTCTCTGTTCCTATCTCTTCCTCTCTGATGGCAGTGAATACCCACCAAGTGCAACGCCACAGGGATGCATCATTATACCTGACCTTCTACTCCTCTACTCAGTGCTGTAGAGGAGTAGAAGAGGGTGAGAGAGGTAAAGTGAAACAGAGAGACAGAGATTTAACTATAGATGGATATGCGTGAGGAGAGGAGAAGGAGGGGAGACGCAGCCACTGACGAAGCAGTTGCTATGCCAAAAACCAGGAGGACCACACAACCACATGCACATTCACACATGTAAAGGCACACACACAGACACACACATGCACGCAAAGTAAACAAGGAGAAGGTTTGGCTGAGATGAGTGCAGGCAGGAGTGTCAGAACGATGTGGCTGAGGATGACCACAGAATACCAACAGCTCTGACAGCAACCACACACATACACACATACAATGCACACAAGCAAAACTGACTGCCAGAGACGAGGGAGGGCATTAGTGAATGCGATCATAAGAAGAAAATGTTCTCAATGTCCAGTCTTGTTTCTATTGCATTTTCTCCTTTAAATCTCAAACTTCTGTTGAGTGAGAATGTGTGTGTGTGTGTGTGTGTGTGTGTGTGTGTGTGTGTGTTTGCCTGTCTACACTGTAACCTGTAATATACGACTTCTGACATGAATATGCAATGAAGAAACCTCTATGCAAATAACAAAATGTTACATTTTTTGCATGTAATACTGTTTGTTTCTTGTTGCTTTGATAACATTAACTTAAATGAGTCTAATATAAAAATTGATACCTCATCCTATTTTACATGGTCAGTTCATGCTATGGACCACTCTTGTAAATATGAATATGTCCTTTTCATCTGGGAAATGACTGATTCCAGTGATGCCTCAGCTTCTGGAAAAGCTCCCCTAAACTGTTGCTGTACACCCTCATTAGAAAATGGCTTCATTAGTGTGAATCTCTTGAGGAAGAAGAAGATGAGATTTGGCAATTATTTTATCCTTCTCTTACAGCACAAGAAAACAAATCAATATGAAGTTTCAAACACTGTAAACTTGCATCTGGGAACAGCCAATGCAATTATGTCATCCAATCACTGTATATTTACTGTAGAAATGTAGTTTATGTTCTAATCTAAAGTAACTTAAAACAACTGCAGCAGTAGAAGGTTTTCTAAATTATCCAAACTCAACAAACTAGTAGTATGAAGAGCACAGCCTGGTGGGTGCTTCTGCATATATGCCCTTCAACTTTCATTTTCATTTGAGTTAAAATGACTGTTACATTAACATAACCAAGCCGATATCTGAACCCTGGCCCATTTTTAATTGTCTAACATTGCAGCAGCATAAATCTACCTTAACCCTAACCAAAATAGTTTTAAAGTTAGTACATTTCAGTCTGTAGATTACATGAATGTCTGTAACAATTTTCATAGCAACACATCCAGTATTTGTTGAGATATTTCAGTCTGGACCACAACAGTGAAAAAACCAGCACTGCTATCGCTGCAGCAAGAATGCTACCGAGGCTAAAAATTGTCCAGTGTGAGCTATCCACTATAGCATGATTACCTTTTTTTTTACTTGACAAATAATGCAAACAATCATTTGTCAAAATCTTGTTGGTTATTGTTCTATAATCAATTAATCAACTGCTGTAATTGCTTGAACACTATTTTTAAATCAAACCAACAAGACAGCTTGGCTATATAAGGTTTTGCACCACTTCATAGGCTGGATGTCAGCTGAGTCTGTTTACATGTACCCATTTAATATACAGCAATGTCCTCTGATGATAAGGGCTCAGTTAGACCCTGGTATTGTAGCTGCTCCAGTCTTAAAAGTTCTATTAAAAACTTAAAAGCATACTCTGTACAAAAAATATGTTACCCCCAACCTGTTCTCAGTGTTTTTGGCTTACAGTTGGTATCATACCTGTAATATCGAGTGGTAAGAAGTGAGCCGGTGTACGTCTCCCCAGATGCCAACGGGGTTTTTCTGCAACAGGCGGTCCGGTGGTAGCAGAGGTGGCAGTGCTACTGCTGCTGTTGTTACTACTCCAGGCCAGCAGGGGGCGATCTGAGCTGCAGGGGGACGGGGACGGGGAGGGAGACGGGTCAGTCACTGACCTCAGTCCAAACACTGAGGAGGTGGTTTCATCCTCGTAGAGCTGCCTGGAGGCTGGCTGGAGGAGAGAGGAAAGGAGAAGAGCCCTTTTGTTACATATGGTGGGAAATATGATCCAGTCAGGTTCCGAGAGACTAAAGTTGTGGCTTCCAAAATACATGTCTTTGTTTTGCATGAATGTAAAGCCTTAAGCCTGACTTTTGTTTCTGACAAGACAAGAAATTCACTTTTCTTTTAAGCTGTGCTCTGCTTTGGGACACATTTTGTGTTGTTCTGGATCTCTTTTCACAAGACACCCATTTGCATGAGGAACACGCGTTCTCTGAGTGGTCTTGTTTCTGGTAAGTTTTTTTCAGTGACCCCAGAAAAAAAGGACATTTTTGTTGACATCCCAAAGTCATTATGCATTTCAGCCATTTTATTGCAGCCTAATCCTCCCGTGTTCCTATCTTGATTTACTTAGTGACATCTCTGCCCAGATTCAGTTGTCTCTTCTTTTTTGCTACAAATTGGCTCGGCTTCTTTGAAAGCTCCCTTTTCAGGAGCATTTGTCAGCTGCCTTGTATTAGATCAGAGATATAAACCATCACTGCCAAGGAGTCCTTAAGCAAAGCACTGTAACCTAAACTCCACTGTATCCCCGCTGATGCAACTCATGTGAGAAACAAGAGTACGTGCTGTCAGAATTTAAATCCAAGTAATCTTATGGGGATCTGCCAAATTCTAATTGAAGTTATCCCAAATAGAGACAAAGGCGTTAACTTAACAGAGCTGTTTAACAGCTTGCTGAATGAATGGTGCGTCAATATGCAGGAAATGTGCAGCCATCTTGCAGGAAAATCACCGTGGGAGTCCATCAAGCTGCCATAATACTGCAGTTAGGGAAATAGA
>NW_018128188.1:110039-133853 GCF_001952655.1 Monopterus albus | reverse complement strand
GCTGACCAACTAATAGCCCTGATGTCATTTGCTTTTTTTGGATTTCTTATCACGTGTTAATCTTATTTTCATCTGAAAGTTACTAAATCATTTTGCATTTGTTAATGAAGGCCTGCTAAGAGTGTGAAAAAGATGATGACTAATCTGAACAAGAGGGCGGGATATACTGTTTTTGGATAATTCAGTCTTATAAAAGGGCCGATAACCAAAGCAATGAGGAATTTTGTCACACCACAAATTTTAGCTGAAACAGTATTAGTGACACTGAAATAGAAGTTTGTTAGTTACTAAGGAAGTTACTGCATTGTGAGGTCAAAATTATGTTGCATGTGTATTTGCTTGCAACAGATATGTGGCTTCAGACACTGTATGTGAAATTAGTTTCAAACATTTGGGTTTGTGTTGGGTGTGTTTATGAGAAAGACATGTGGTGCAAGGAGCCTTATGCATGATCAAATAAAATAGGTGTAAACATGAGCATGCATGTGCGTGTGTGCTGTTTACCAGGAAGATGAAGTCAGGTCTCCTGCTGTTGACGGAGACGGGCGATCGGCTGAGCGAGGTGGATGTGTCGTCAGAGGTCTGCGAGGACGGGTGCCGGAAAGTCTGACCAGTCAGCTTGGTGTCGTACAGCTGCTCCTCAAAATCTGCACACACAAACACATGCATATAAAAACCCATGTTAGCATCAACTTTTCTGCAGTGCAAAAAATACACACATGCACCACAGAATAAAAGTGCACTGTCCTGCACAAAGACACAAACTAAACCCACAAACCAGCTATCCTACTGTATTTGCATGGCCAAGAGCAGAGGTCTGGTACGACTGCTGCTTTGCATCACTCTGCAGTTTCCCTCCTGTGTCCCTCCTGTGTCCCCTAGTGCAGCTTCTGCTCTGGAACCTTAAAGGACTCCTTAAGTTTCCTTTTAATCTTCTTGTGAACTCCAGTGCTTTCTCTCCTTTTATTCGTTCCCTCTCTTTAACTCACTCCTCTCTTCTTTCCTTTCTGGCTTTTCCTTCTGCTCATGTTGGACTTTCTCAGTTTCAGTCTTCCTCTTGATATATAACTTCTTCTGCCTCTCTGGCAGCTTAGTCGGTCTCCCTCAGGCCATTGTAAACAAATTCCTAACCCCCACCTCCCCCTTTTTTATCCCACTGCGCACGCACACAGACACAAACCACAGTCCCCATCACAACCCCTCAGCCAATCCCTTACCCCAAAACACACTCTCTACCCACTCCCCACTCTCCACTCATCCCTAAAGCCCTGTAACACACACAAATACACACGCACTCCCAGCACCATCGCACTGACAGCTTCAGTGAAACACCAGTGTCAGTGAGGTACAGAGTTTTGCATTGAACTTGCTCTCCTGGACAATATGGATTCCTCGCTGGAGATGTATGGTTGCCTAGCGACACAAGGGGGCAGATGGCAACAGAGCATGTCCGCACTGCCTCACCCGCCACAGAGGGTTAAATGGTAACCTGTTGATATTAAGGATATAACTGGGTGGCATCACAACATTTGCACGTAAATAAATAAGTAGATAAAAATATTTTTTTTAAAGTTATAACCATCACTACCAGTTATCCGAGTGACTAGGATGGTTTTGATGGTAAATCTGCTGTAATGTTTTACAACACAAAACAGGAAGGGGCAGTGTTAAAGACCTGCAACATCTTTACTTTCACAATCTTTATTCACATCTTTATAGATGTATCACTTGACTCTGCAGTTCACCTTAGTTGTGTGCAGCTTTATAGCATCTCTCAGCTCGTTGCTTAGGTTTTATGGCTCGCAGCTTTACTGGTCTGGTTCACTCTCACTGGTCTCATCAGCGTTTTCAGACATAGCAAACAGCTCTGTTCAAAGAAAAAGCTCTGACAAACTCACTACAGTTTAAACACTGATGATGTTAGCAACTGACTGGTGAACAAAGTGGAGCATTCAGGCACTAACGAACCAAATATTTCCCTCAGGAGCTAGTGGCGAGTAGAACACAGCTAGAAAGATAGTGAATGTTGGTCTTACACTCACTAGGTTTCCAGAAACATGACTCCCAGTTGCTAAGGCTGCTATGTATTGGCAGCTATATGCCATAACAAATGTCTGTTATTTCTGTATCTAGTTAAACAAGGCCTGCTTAATTAACTTGCCTTTGTTTAGTGACTACTGGACTTTCTGCAGTATCAGTATAGTACTACTAGAGCCTAAAGGGTGATGGCATCTGTTTTTAAGCTGTAATAGCCTTGAGGCTCTGCTGCACAAGCTTGGTAAACACATTCAAACATGTAGGTAGTTTACAAAAAGTTTGGCACGTGTCAGATTTCAGTGAGCACAGGCAAGGTGGGGGTGTTTTGGAGCCGTGAATGGAAATTAATCCACAGCAGCAAGACCACAAAATACAAGATAACTATGTGTTTATATATGAGGGTAGACAGTCCACCCACCCACAGACTTTGTGCAGTTCTTAATGGCATTTGGAATCATAGCTGTTGACATTTTTCCTCTGACAAACTAAAAAGTGCCAGCAGCAAGAAAATGTCTTAAGGACCTCACTTTTTCTGAGCACAATTATGCCTTTAAACATCTCAGAAAACATACAACAACTTTTGCACACACCAAAACCTCCGGCGTGGATTAAGATGACGTGCTATGTCAGCTGCCATTTTCAGCACAGCCACTGTGCACTTTGGAAGTTATTCAGCTGTTTAAAAGAGTTTTATAAATTTGAGGATGGCAGCCATTGTTTCACTGAGAAGCGCAATCCTTCAACTAAAATGAAACCAAGACAATGAAAAGGTGGAGTAACAAGGTTTTCACAAGATGAGGATTACACATTGTGGGTTGTTGTGTCCCAAGGTTGACACTGAAAACAAGCAAGCAACATTTATTTATATACAGTAGCACCTTTCTAAACTGAAGTTACACTGTGTTTCACAATAAAACCAAACAGCACTGTAATATAAGACAAACAAAATAAAAATAGACAAAAACCATAACACATATTAAAAAGGGGGTTAGAAGATCTAAGAGATCTACCTGGGGTGTATGAGTGCAAGAGTTTTCAATATATGAAGGAGCCAATGAGTGGACAGCCTTAAAAACAATCCTAAAACAAACTGGAAGCCAACGTAGAGATGCCAAAACAGGGGTAATGTGATCATGTTTCCTAGTATTAGTTAAAAGACGTGCAGCTGCATTTTGAACCATTTGGAGACAAGACGAGGATGCCCATGTGATCCCAAAGCACAGTGCCTTGTAGTAATCCAACCTCCGGCTAATAAAGGCATGAATAGCCTTTTCAAAATCCTGGAAAGAAAGAAAATGTTTAATCTTGGATAACCGTCTGAGCTGAAAAATGTTAATCTTAACAGCTGAGTTTATCTGTAAATCCATCTTGACACAGAATTTTGTTCTCATCTACTTTATGTGGGAAGTACAAATAGTAAGTGGGGGAAAAATGAGCCAATCAATACTCTACAGGATGTGCATCAAACTCTCTCTTTGAAAGCAAACTCTTCTGTTGTCACTTTAAGTCGGCACTTACTGCAAATATTAATGATAACATAAGACTTGTTTGTTCACTGTATTTGCCAGTTCCTCAGAGAACTGCTAGATATTTCACTTTGTAAGAAGACATCCCTGGCTTTTTCTATTCATAGCCATATGAAGCACCAGTTGCTTGTGATAGAGAACTCTCTCTTTTTTAGTGTTAAAAAAAACTGATGAAAAGCAAACTCCCTGACTGCTGCATGCAAAAACAACGGGACCAACCAGATAGTAAACAGTGAGCAGAAGCCAAAACTCGCCTCATCCAGACTGTAGCGGCCCAAAGAAGGGAGGCATTAGCAAGAGTCTGGAGATACTAGAGAAAAACAAACTGATAAAGAGGAAGTAAAAGAGTAAGATGATGAAGATGCAAAAGGGGAAAGGGAAACAGAAGAAAACAAGGCACAGGTTGGTGAGGAAGAGCCAAAGGAGGAAGTGGGGGGGAATGAAGTTAAAACAAGCCTGAGGAAACATATCAAGAAGCAAAAGAGGTAAAGAAGAAGATGGAACAGGAACAAACATGATGAAAAGTAAGCAAATGAACCAAGGGGGGAAAAAACACAGAAATCAAGAAACTAAACTGGATAAAGTGCAGAGAATTGAGAAAATGAATAGGCAGAGCAATAAGAAGAAGGAGGGAGGGACACATTATGAAGAAGCAGCAAAACATTAGGAAAAGGTGGAGGAAGACAGTGCGTGTCAAATAAAGATGAGCATAAGGAGAGGACGGGCAGCAGAAGATATGAAGAAGAGAGAGGAAGTAGTGCAGGGTAAAGACGGGGCAGTTGAAGGTAGAAAAGTTTGAGAAAAGGGATTGAAGTTGGAGAAAAGAAGAGGATGGAAAAAGAGGAGGAAGAGAACTGAAAGGTGGGTGACCCAACATGTTTGAATAATTTCATATGCAAAAGTGTTGAAGCCAACAGGAGGTTTTATATGAGGTAGTCAGGGCCTCTGAGCCCTACCTATACAATCAGAAATATTGTATTATAGGAAGATTACAGGAATATTATACAGGCTTAAACTTATAAACTGTAATCTTGGTTTTATTTTTATGATTGGTCAAAGGTAACTTTATTATCCCCAAAGACACACTAATGGTTATAATGGTAGAGGAAACAAAGCGACGTCTACTATGGTGTACTTTGCAAATTTAAAAAAAGGACTTTACTAGTGGTTAGATGGTTTTAGACATCAGTAATAAGCCATTACAGTATCTAGGAAACCCTTTGGGATGTAGCATCTAGTTAAATCCCAGAGCCTGGCAGTGATTAGCTTAGCATAAAGACTGAAAACAGGGGAAACAGCTGGTCTGGCTCTAGCTGATGCTTAAAAAAAACCTGGCAAGTCCAAAGTTGTTTTGATATATCCATTTATTGAGCATTAATATAGACATTACAACTGATAAACTTCTTAAGCTTTAAATGATTAGAAAGCAACAAAGTTGATTCAAGTTCAGTTGATTAAAAGTAACTCAGTACTCAAGTACCGTATGTTCTACATGCTCTTTACTTGAACTTTTCATTTTATATACTTTATACTTCTACTTTCTTACACTTCAGGGCCAAATACTGTACATTTTACATTTTATTTGACAGCTGTAGTAACAAGTTACTTTGCAGATCAATATTTTATCCCCAAATCATTCAGCTTATAAATGATGTTGTTATAAAATAAACTATTACCAAAAACATACAAAACCTGGAAAATTAGCTCCCTCTTTAGGAAAAACTACAAAAATCAGTTTTCACAGTAATACTTTTGTCCAATTATATTATATGTAAGTTGCCTAAGTTGTTCTCCTACTAAAACTTTAGCTTTTGATACTTTTACTTATTAATGAGGTAGTTTACATGCAGAAAATTTTACTTACGCAATTTTCCCAAGTTACTTTTGTCATCTCCCTCAGCTGCCTTCAGTGACACTTTGGTAGCAATTAAAAACCACTTAGATACAAAATTTGGAACCAGCCACTAGAGTCTGCACACTGACCGATAGAATCTGAGTCCAGCAAGCAGCAGCATTAAAGCAGAAAGAGAGCGGAGGCAAACAGTTGTAGATCCATGCTTCAGATAACAGCCAGGCTTCACTGAGTGCAGCTCGGCTACATGACTGCAGGGTACTGTGGTGGGAAAAAAAGAGGGAGGGAGAGAAGTGATGCTATTGGTGTGTGTGGGGTAAAGGCATGCTGGTCACTCCTACTAATGTACACACACACACAGCGGTTAAGGATACCCCACCCCCTTCTTCTCTCCAGACAAGCAGGCCAAGACTCATGCATCACTAATCTGTAGCCTATATTGTGTGAGTGTGCATGTGTACCTCTCAGTCAGGTGTTTATGTGCATGTACTGAAAAATGTGTTTTGCTCTTATACTCCAAAATATGCACACTGGTTCACATGCTGTATATGAAAATAACTTCAGTGATCATTTAGCAACTCATACTTGTTTCCGTGTGTGTACAGTTCACCCGTTCACACCCAACCATCCATGACAATATGCACCTTAGTTGTGTCAAATCTGGGTCACCCTTTCTTCTCCCCTCTTGGAAGATGAAAGGGTGAAACAAAAATAAACAACACTCCTCTTTCACCACAGCCACAGCATGCGTTTGTCTGTGTACACTACTGTATGTGCACATGGACGTAGGGGTGTGTGTGCTTGCATGCAACAATATTCGCCCCATGTCTTCGTCCTTGTGATTTAACATGCAGAGTTGATCAATCCATTACAGGGGCAGAGGCTGGTGTTTGCTAGAGTGTGTGTTCCGTGAAAATGGACGGTTGTTGTGACCACAGAGGACACTGGGTGGTTAGAGTCCCAGTTTGTGTTGGTCACAAAAAACAGTGAGAAGGGTTCAGATTTAAATATCAGGCACAACTTTTGGTCCTAATCCTTGTCAGTTATTGAAGGAATATTTTCAAATGACAAATTGTTTTTATTGGAAAGTCCACAGAGTGAGGGCACGTACTAAGGAAGGAAGCTGCTTCTGTAGTATGTTCCTTGATTCAAGCTTATACAGGTAAGTTGGGCTTTTGTTTCTGATTCATTATTGTTCATGTGAGAGATTCTGGTAGTGCTGGCAGCTCTGATTCTAATCTTTCATCCTATTTACATTCAGCTCTCCAAGCTTGTGGAACTGCAAACATCAAAATAAAAAGGTTTAATAAGAGGTTGACACCACACATACTGTTTTTCTGGTTTGCTTCTTCCAGTTTTATCCTGGTTCGATGACTGAAAATACCATCCTATCTCATTCCTGTGACTTTGACACCCTATCCTTTATCAGTCCCAACTAATTGCTGGATTTCTTTTTCAAGGGGATCAACATGAGAATCTGAGTGGGACAAAATACAACAGGAAACACTTGTACATTTTTAGATAATAATATTCTACAGCCCATGGTTTTGGTTCTAGTCAGTATGAATGGGTCTATACATAGAGTTATGACTTTTCTTTGAACAAATAGTGTTCATGCATTTTGTCCCTTTGTTGAAATGACATATAAAGCAAAACAACTCGTTTTTCTTGTACACTGATATAAACTATACAGTGAAACTCCTCTCCTGTCTTACAGGAACTGCAAACCCATGCTGGAAACATGACTAATCTGTAAAAAATGGTAGATAACCTCAGCCCCATGTCTGATTTACCAGGTTCATTCGAAGTTTTAGCAGGTTGGCTTAAATACAGATGCCACTGAATCGCCTCATTTAAAGGTGTCACGCTTCAGCCTGTATTTGAAAAACCTCTCTAAAAGACCTCTAAGGAAATAAACAAGACAGACAAGTTTGTCTTTCCTGATTTACAGCGATGTCACTCCAACAAAAAAACTCTATAAAGAGAGAATTGGAAAACAACAAAGAGAGTGGGTCAAACTGACTCTTTTCTGAAGGGAAAGGCAATATTTTGTGCTTCAGAAACAAACAAACAGAAAATAAAAGGTCAATCAGTAATAAAGGTATAAACAATCTATAAATCCTTATTGTCAAAGGTACCGCTCCCAGGCTGTATATCAGTATGACAACAAGGACTCACTTAAGCTCCGTTCGGGAGACAATCCTGTCCAAAAATACTAAATGCCTGCTTTAATTTAATGCTGTGTTAACAAACCATTTGCATAAAGTGAATGTAAAAGTCCATTTAAATCAACAGATGATAAAAATGGGTGACAGCCAGGGTTTGGGTGATGGGAGGTCTTTAAAAGTGTTCTACCTCAGCTACTAATGTGGACTACATGCTGCACAGGCTATATAAATACTGCTTACTGCTACAAGAAAGGGTTCAAAATCCCTCAATAGCAACAGCCTGTGTTTCTCACTGCTTCTCCTGCATCAGCACTCTCTACCACTGTACCTGTTCACTAAAGCGTATTGACCCCTGTAAAAACCTTATCATCCTGCAACCATCACAGCGACCAATGACTCGGATCTACTTTCACACAACTGAAGGGCCACTGTGACATTTTATAGTCAGGCTAGTGATGACAGGGAAACTGTATCAGGCTGTTTTCATCGTGGCTGGCATCGATTCAGATGCCAGTCTGACACAATTAAAGGGTTACTGTGACATTTTAAAGTTGGGTTGGTGATATCTCATCATCTTGCATTGTCCGTGGTGATGAAAGGTTGCAGTATTGGCACTTTAAGTACTGAGGAGAGTGCTGCTATGTGAGATAAGATATGGTAGGATAAAATGAAACTTACTGGTCCACAGAAAGAGAAGAAAAGGCAATAAAAAGGATATGGTAAAGACTATAGATGGTGTGACTGCTAATTCAAGCGCTGAACTCTAATTCTGGTCTTTAGCTTTAAATAAGGAACGTTAACAAGAGACAGCTAATGCTTATCTACCTCCATGCACTAAGGATACCATTGACCTCCGCTGCTTATGTTTACTGAAGTGTGACACTCTCAACTGTATTGAAAGTGTGTGTTAAAGCCACTATCATTTTGTCCACATCATCATTTTATAGTTCACAGTGTGCTATGACCTTTAGAGGGCTACAGAGGCATTACGTGGTCTCTGATCCCTACTGAAATGATGACACTGTTTGTTAATGATTTCCAAAACTGTAACAAATCACTATCAAAAATCTGTTTCATGAGGTGAACACACAAGGTTTGGTTAGGACTATGCACAAAAACAACTCAGTTAGGTTTAGGAAAATGGGCTTGGTGAAAATGACTGCTTTGCTAAGGTTGTTGTCTTGGAAAGGTTGTTCTGTTGGTCTTTAGATAACCAGCATTGAGCCAGCAATATTGAGAAGGCTCTTTTCTGTCTTAACATGACAATGCCCCTAAAACAAAATCTGTCCATAAGAACTTGACAGAGCCCTGACCTGAGTCCAGGTGATGAACAAGTGTACTGACTGTGAGCCAGGCCTCATTGCAAGACAGCAGTACTTGACCTCACCAATGCTCCCGTGTCTGAATGGGAGCAAATCCCTGCAGCCAGGTTTCAAACTGTTGCAGAAAACCTTCCCAGATAGGCGGAGGATGTTATAATGACCATAGTTTTAGATTGACAATCGCACATGGGTGTAACGGTTGGACATCTACACACTTCTGGCCATGTAGGGTGTCTAAAACCACAGCGATATCTACAACAAGCTTCTCTCATCCAAGCATGGCCCACATTCCCATACTCTTATCTCAGGCCCTCTGGCTACAGTTTGACCAACAGCAGTTTAGATGACAGCAAAGAGCTGTTGTTCAACACTGAGAGAGTCAGTGTGTGCACACATCTCAAACCCCTATACCAACCAAATTCTCTGGAGTACATCTAGTTCTCATCCACATTTACTCAGATGGTATTTTCAGTAATGAAATATGATTGACAGATATGGGTATTCCTAGTGTATATAACACTCCAAACCATATTACTGATAGAATCATGTATGAATAACCAAGTTTCTTACCCAAAAACACACACATATGAACATTAAAAGCTGCAGCAGGTGACATTATCAGTTGGTGAGTCAAGTGTGGACCGTGCCAGGTGACCCTCACCCTGTTTTGGTGCAGAAACTCTCCAATGAGGAGCTACAAAAGGCCCACTCCAGTACTAAATTTCAGGTTAATGTTAATGGAAGAACAAACAGACAGTACACAAGTAGCAGAATTACAGCATGCGGCAGACTATAATGGTTGCAGCAAATCAAATTGGGCCTGAAGACATAAGCATCTTTTGTGTGGAACAGAGCCTTTGTATAATTCAAACAAGAGTCATAAGATTAGAGTGAAATGACTCGGCATATGCGTGAATTTGTACAAAGCACATTTACCTACACTAAAGAGAATGTCACCGAAATATGTCAAGTGTTGAGGAGGTGGTAAAGTATGAATATTTGAGTGTTGCTTAATGGATTGTTGTAAAATTACAGAGCAAGTATGCGCAAATAGTCCGTCTGGCCGTAATGGATGACACTAGCTAAACTTCAAACACAAAGTTCACTGTTAATGTGCCAAAAAAATATTTTTCTGTTGATTAATGGAGTGCAGAAAAAAAATACAATGCACAATGCAAATCTGGCTGCTGTAAATCTGTCTGCAGAGGAGGGACAACTTTCATAAATATACAGAGTCGAAGGCAGAGAAGAAGCAAAGGCAGAACCAGAAAGAAAAAAGTGTTGTGCAAATCCAGTACAGAATACAATATATCTGCCTTCAGTGGCGTATAATATATTACTGCCACGGAGCAGCATGTGAATATAGGAGCCAAACTAATCTTGAACAAAATGTGTAGAGCTCAGTGTTGTAAATATAAATGAAAACATTACGCCTTGTATTGCAGAATGTTGGTAGGAAATATAAAATGTTATTAGCAGTTCAAAATAAAAATGTGTAGCTTCTTACATCCATCCATTCATCCATTTTCTACCGCTTAGTCCCTGAACGGGGTCATGGGGTGGGGGGTGGGGGGATGCTGGAGCCAATCACTTCTTACAATCACATTCAAAACTATTCACAGAACTACATGACGCATGTGAAGCAATCCTGATCAGAGCATGTTATCTGGACCTACCCTGTCCAAGGGTTCATGTCCAAGAGCACTACTGGACAGTGGTGGTAGTTTTATGACTGAGTGGCTCTCTGATGAAGCTGCCTAACAAGCCAGTATGGCCAGGCACTGCAGCTTAACTGGAGCAAATACAGTGATGTAGGATAAGACTGAAGAATCTTCTAAAGGTTTCTGAACTGCTAACTACTACTGTAGTAGGACTAGTGGAGCTAGACAAACAGGGATAAGGCTTGGCCCATTCAAGCAAGTGGTGCTTAGCTGAAGCAAATACAATGAAGCTGGCTCAGGCCGCCAACTATTTACTCTTTGCTTGGACGTGCAGGAAAGTATGCAGGTCAAAGGGCGGGTAGATTAGAGAGAAAGGTATTGCCTGTTACACAGATTTACAGTATGACAGCACAGTCTGATACCTATTGCACGGCCCAGTGACAGGTCAAAGCATCATCTATCATAGACACTGAGCTTCCATAGGAATACTCACCTAACTTTTGGGACATTTAACTATGCATTGATAACTGCAGGACACTGCAGAAAATGTGATTACCATGTTTATTTTTTTAACTCCTACCACTTTTTAGTTCATTTGGCTATTTAACTTGCCACCTATTCATGAGCTGAGAAAGAACCCTGCAGGAGTCCAAAATTATCAACAGTTTGAGATGGGAAATCACATGTGAAAGATGACACTGTTGCCACTGTTGTGATATCAAATGTCACAAATGTGTAATGGGAATATCTAATCAACAAAATCATTATTATCACATGACTGTGTAGGGAGGAGTTCTAACAACCCAAAATTAACCTTTCCTAAGCTCAAACAAGTAGCAAATCATTTGACCAGGATGAAAAAGGTTCCCTAAGCTTTAGGAGGTACTTGTTTTATTCATGCTTTTATTTCTAGTTTTATTGACTATTGTAACTCCCTTTATGTGGGCATAAATCTATCATCCTTAGATCATCTGCAATCGGTCCAAAATGCCGCAGCCCATTTATTATCAGGTACTTGCAAAAGTGAGCACATTACATCTATTCTTGCTTCACTCCATTGGCTCCTGGTATGGTTCTGGATTCATTTTAAAATACTTCTTCTGACCTATAGCGTCTCAAATAGTGCTGCTCCCTCTTATATCTTCGATCTTTTACACTCCTATGTTCCTACTAGAATGCTTAGGCCTAAGGACCAGATGCTTCTAGTATCCCGAAGGTCCAGTGTCTTGGTTTTTAAAAGCAATGTCAACCAAGAATCTGTATTCCGTCCTTTTCTTCTGAGCAAGTGGTCAGACTTGATTATGATTTAACAAAATACTCACAAATGAATTAATTGAAGACTTACATATTAAATCAAATGTGCTTAATGAAGTAAATAATAAAGCATTTGGACAAAAGGAATCCATTTAGGACACAAAACAGACCATCAGAAACCCCAATATGCTAATCGGTCTGTGGTGTGCTGTTGTAATGAGAGGGAACACTGGCCAGATTTCACTGTTGCCTACTTAGCAGCAACAATGAAATAAATCTCACACAAATCTTGCTGCCGTGGGGGAGCTGAATCTCGGCAGAGAATGTAGCAAAACCGTCTAACGCCAGAGGACAACAGCCAGCTTCATAAATATGGAGGGCAGGGTGTTGAGGAGCGGGAAAGAATATGAATATTTTACTGAGGCCAGTGGGAGAGTGATGGTGAGGATGGTCAGAGAGCGTACAGCTGGTTGCTTTGGTGTTGCGTAACACACACCCAAAACAGACGGACACTGGTATACAAAGTGAAAACACACAAAAACACACACTCGGGCATACTGCTCAGCAAGTAGGAGCAAACAACAGCACACACACACACACAAAACTACAAAGAGACATAAATGATCACAGACGACAGAAAAGATGAATGGCCCCACATAATTCAACTCATACCCACACACACACACGTTGCTGTTGTCCACCCACTACTCTAATCATCTACCTTATTTCCATTATACACAAGATGCAGCTCGTCTGAGACAGTAACTGTCTTAACACACAAGCAGCATAAAGACATGACAGTGAAGAAAAGGGAAAAGAGGCAGAAAGCGATGTACAGTAGGAGGCAGCATACTATACTGTACAAGCTACAGCTGCACACAAACATCTCCTCAATCAAAGCAATGTTACCCTGATGAACTGCTACATTTTCTTGTTTGTTCCAAAATAAAAGACTTTTTTTTAAAAATGCCAGGTAATATATGTACAGTATGTTTTCCTTTTTGCTGACAAGTATTAATTCTTCTAACAAGCGCTGAGCAGCCAAAGCGCGGTACAGTATGTTTTATCCCTCTAGAGCTGCACTGATGTCCGACAACTGTTAAATGTAGAGCTGGGCGACCAGGCCAAAATCACATCTCTATTGCTTTATCAAATACTTGAATTACTTAGAGCATGTACCTCTACTTAAATAATGAGTGAAAGTCTGCTAACCAATTCATCTGCTCCCACTGTCTGAGGTTTCTGACAAGCAATCATCCTGACATCTGCAGATACAGCTAGCATTAGTTACCACACTACAACAATAGACTGTAAAAGTAGAATGTGCACACTGCAAGTCAGCTCCCACAGCTCAGTCTTTTGAGACACTGTATTATCTCATCAACAGTGATAGCAGATTAGCGAACAGACAATCGTTAGTAGTGCGCACACACATCTCACTGACTGTAGTTTTGCTTAATACAGTGGTTGTGTTACTTACAGTTGATTGAAGACAACAACAGGCTACACAGGTATATTGCATTTGCACTTAAATGACAGCTGATGCATGGACAAGTTCACGTTCACTGCCAGTTACTCAGCATTAAACCCTGCAAATTATGCATATGGTACTCAAGTTTCCGACTTTCCAAATGTGCCCATTGTGTATATGTTCATATAAAAATACTTGCTTAAAAACACTTCCATGTCAGCAGTTCAAGGCTATAACACTGAAAAACCTCCACACTTTTGAGTATGTAGCGTGCTAACATGCTTCACAGCTGATAAAATAGCCCAAAGTAATAAAGTTTAGTTCTTAAATGCTCCTGCCAGCAATGACACTTAACCAGAAGTGAAAGCTGCTCTGTTTGTTAGTCACGGTTGGCTGAGACGTTATAGCTCTGCGCTACAGTTCCCTAGATTATGAGTTTGAATCTACCTTGTTCTGTACTGAAATATCACTTACGCAATTTTGTATCACTACAGGTTACACTGACATGAGCTAAAAGCCTGAATGCACTTTGCTGCTGTCTTTCAAGAACACCAACTGTGTGTTATCCACAGCCATACTGTAAATAGTCCCGAGCATACGTACTAAGTACTCCTGTTTGGTTAACATTTGCAAACAATACAATGCGGAAGTGTCTGAATTACTGAGCCTGTTTTATAATGAAATTACAGTTGTAGTAAAAAAAAAAAAATACCCTCCTTCAATTCTGATTTTATTCATCAGGGGTTAAAAAACACTTGTTGAGACCTCACCAAATTCTATAAACAACAACAAAAAACATATGACCACAAAAACCCCCAACAGATTTCAGTATGTGGTTTCCCAAAAGTAAACCAACATTCAGGAATCAGGTGGGAAAATAAAAGTACACCCTATAATTCAGTAACATGTAGAACCACCCACAGCAACAATAACTTGAAGAAAACATTTTCTGTAGGAGTTCTAGAAAAATGTTCTCTACAATATTGCTTCAATTCATTTGTTTATGCACAGCTCTCTAAGGATCCTGCCACATCATGTCAGTGGGGTTGAGGGCTGGACTTGGACTTGGCTTTTTTCTTCTTCAGCCACTCAGATGATGATTTACTGGTGTGTTTGGGATCACTGTCCTGTTGTATGACCCAGTCTTGGCCCAACTTATGCTGCTGGACAGATGTCCTCACATTTGTCTCAGGAGTATTCTGGTGTGGAGTTCATTTTGTCTCAGTGGCTGGAAGTTTCCCAAGACCTGTGGCTGCCAAACAAGCCCAAATCATCAGCCCTCCATCACCATGCTTGACAGCTGGATATGAGGTGTTTATAGGGTTATGCTGTGTTTAGTTTTCACCAAACACAGAGCTGTGTATGATGAGCAAACAGCTCCACTTTAGTCTCATCAGCCCAAAGGATGTTGTTCCAGAACTGCTGTGGCTTGTTCAAATGTCGTGCTGCCATATTCCTTCTGGAAAGAAGGGGCTTTTTCCTAGATCCCTTTTTGTGAAAGCAATACTTGTTCAGTCTTTTTCTAATTCTGCTGTCATGAACATAAACAATTTATGTGCTTAGTGAGGCCTGCGGGCCACATGGTGTACAGCAGCGCTTGGGTTTTTCTTTACATCTCTGACCATTAAATGATCAAACTGATGAGCACCGACATGGCTGACGTCCTTTTTTCTTGGCATGATGCAGACACACACGTCAATGCTCCAGAAGACCGAACTGCCAAATGTTCTGCTTTTATCAAAGTACAGCAGTCACACTTCTTAATGGTTGACTCATCCTGTGCATTTGATTAGTAACACCTCGCTGCTGATTACTCTCTTAAAGATTGTGGAAGCAGGAAGGGTGGAGTTTTGTTTTTCCCACCTGGTTTCTGAATGCTTACTTTTGGGAATGATCGCATATTGAAATCTGTTGTGTTTGCTGTTGTTACCAGAGGTTTTTTTTTTTTCAGGTTTATAGAAGTTGGTGAGGACCACACAAATGTTCATAGGCCCTGAGAAATAAAAACTGATTTGAAGGAGGGTGGAGTTTCTTTTTACCATGACTGTATACATTTGTGACCCCTTATATTTACATTGCCAGTGGGAACCAGTAGGTTTACACTGGATTAAGAGAAACTAACATATGGTTGATTTTGGTTCTCCCATGGAATGTGTTGACAGTAAATAAAAAAGGTAGAAAACATTATCCTTTAACTCTGAAGATATAAAGCATGTCCAAGATGTGAATCATATAATGTAATGTTTCACTCCCTCCCTCAGAAGTTTGTTCAAGGTTCTCATCATTCAGCTAAAAACCTACTCTGATTGTTTTATTGGAAAGGCCGAGCAAAGGGCGAGACAGCATGAGTCACATACACACTGAGGAAGAGAGGAGAGAGAGCGAGAGATAGATACAACTGGCAGAAAGGAAAACAAAGACAAACAGTGGTACCTGAAAACAAATGGAAACCCTCACTCCCATGAGCACTAGTTAACAAATGGAAACCCTCACTCCCATGAGGAGTGCATACAAACACACACACACACACACAGCACCCTCCATAAACAAGACGTTAATGTTAAAATGAGAAATGACAGCATTCCACCGTAAAAACAAAAACAAGACAAAGTTGCAACCACTGACTACTAACTAAACTGTAAACACACATGTACAAATGCTTCTTTCTACACACAGCAGAAATATAAAGCCACAAACACAGAGAGCCAATCGCATATAGCAACCCTACCCTATACACATGGACAAAATCACCTTAAATTACATTTTGCTGCAAGGTGAGTGCAACACACGCTGTCAGTGTTCCTATGGGCTTACATGCAAACACACACCCTACAGTACTATATAAATACAAGGTAACGGGGGAAATCTAACACACACACCCTCTCACAGAGCTTATCTGCATGATAACACAGACACACTTGAGGTGGTCAACACACACCTATTACCAACACAGTTCAATGCCACACATGCATGTAAACACTGTCACTCGCCTCCGCTTCTCCCTCCTCGCCTTTCCCACCTACTCAAAACACAGTACACATTCGATTCGACCCCCCCCACCCCAGCGCACACACAAACACATCCACCCACGCTCGCCACCACCCATCCGATCCCCCTCTCTTCCTCTCCGTCCATCGTTACCTTGCAGCAGGCTCTGGAGGTTGAGCTGTGCCTGCTGGTGCAGCTCTTCAACACAGTCCGGCCTGCTCCATGAGCCGAACACGTTCACGCTCTGTTGCCATGGAGACCTGAAGTGGGCCGCGCCGCCGCTGCTGCTGTGGTTGCCATCGCCGTGGCTGCTATTGCTGCTGCTGCCACCGCGCCTTCCGCTCTCTGCTTCTAGACCGCTGGTGGCTGGAGGCAGAGGGAGGACAGAAATGAGAGGGAGGAGGGAAATATGTTGGGAGGAAGTGATGGATGGAGGGAGGAGAGAGGGAGGGTGGAGTGAGGGGAGGGAGGAAGTGAAATAAGGAGAGAAATAAGATTATTGAGAGTGAGGTGGAAAGGAAAATCAGGAGGAATAATAGAAAAGAGAAAGAGAAAGGGAAGAAGAAGGAAAAGAGAAGCCAGGAAAGAAGGGGAAAAGGTGAGTGACAGGGATAAGAGAGAAAATTGGAGGTAGGAGAAAAGGGGTGAGGAAGAGGAAAGGAGAGAGGGAAAGGTGAAGAGAAAAGAGGAGGGGAAGGTGAACAAATGAGGGGAACAAAATAGAAGAATGATGGGAAGAGCAAAATAAAGATGAGGCAAGAGAGAAAAGGAGGGATAGAGGAGGAGAAAAAGGGGTGGATGCAGAGAGAGAGAGGGAGAGAGAAAAAAAAACAAAGTATGAATTCACATAACTAATACCCAGAGACATAGATTACATAACATAGTGTGTTGTCAGGGAGAACAAGCACCTAGGAAGGAAGGAGGGGTAGAGGGAGAAAGAAAGAGGGATTAGGGAGGGAACAAGGAAGGGAGGGTTGGGAGGAGAGGTAGAGAACAGATTTGAAAGGGAAACAGAAAGAGGGAGAGCTTAATTAGGAGGGAAAAAGAGTTAGAGCAAGATAGAGGGGCTGTCACAGGCTAAGAGAAAGAGGGAGGGAGGAAAAGGGGAGAAGGAGGGATTAGGGCAGGAAGCATGAGGAAAGAAAGAGACAAAGACTGAGACTGTGGCATTAGGGAGAAAAAGAACACGAGTGAGAGGAGGAGGGAAATATGGATGACATTTAAAGGAAGGAGAACAGAGGAATGAAGGTAGAGAGAGTTTGTGATTTGAGAAAAAGAGGAGGAGAAAAGGGCTAAAAATAAAAAAAGGAAGGAAATGTCGGCCCATGTCACTATCAACCCTCCAACACAAACAGACAATCAAAACAAATCATCCCGTGCAAACATAAACGGTCATTCAATGTCAACACGAGTGAGATGTCGCCTTGAATCAGTGCTGATGAAATAATTTGACACATCTAGCAGCTGATAAAACAACGCTAACAAACACAGGAAATCCAAATGTGACAGCAGCCACTGAGTAGTTAGGCTTTTTAAAGAAACACAAACTTTCTGAAAGGGCACAGACACCAAGGATGGTCACAGAGTAGAGATACCAGTCAACAGTTTATTACTTAGTATTGATAATGGACAATTATGCAAAATCACAGATTAGGTTTAATAGTGTAACCATCTTGGGTTCACCTGAGCAGATCCAGTAAGAAACAATAAATGCAACAACAGGCCTAGCTTCATGTCCATTAGCAACCGCTCCTTTTTATTTTTGTTTGCACATGCTAAAAGCCAAAGTTCACCAACAGTAACAGCAACCCACAGGTGACGCATCATTTCCACTGCAGGAAAAAAAAAAACTCATAATAATACAGAGCAATTATTGAACATGCAACGCCAGTGATTTAAAAAATACTAATTCCTATAACATGTTCACATGTCCACTACAGGATTAAAGTTTGGTCGCCAAAATACTTTGTAAAGACAAGTGAAAGAGCATGAATAAAAAAACAAAAAGTCATGGTCTGAAATAGGAGTGTAAATGGTGACACTACTTTGTGCATTAACACCAACCACTGGCATCAGCCGTACAGGACAATGTGTCCTGCCTAATGGCCTGATGTGAGCATACGTTGCAGGGAGAATGTAGGCATTATCACATGAATTATCATATCTTATATAGTGCATTCAAATGATCCCACAATGCAACATTGACAGTAATGAAGAGATTCCCACAGTGAGCTACAATCATGCATTGTGCATGACCTGAATAGCAACTAAAAAGGTGTTTTGACAACTGAAAACAACACACTATAGAACGTTCTCAATAGCGTTCCCATTGAAGAAACGTGGTATTTGCTGCTCATACTGTAAAGCAATTCCCATCTCTCTTACATTTTTTGTATTTCTGCAGTGTTCTTCTATCTACAATGACACACAAACAATGAGTGTGTTTACATACACTACAGATACATACAGCACCCTGGTTAGATCCCGGTTTTTGGAGCACCCTGGTTATGTGTTGCACCTGTAAACCTCATATCTGGCTTGAGTGCCCAGGTTTGACAACCCTGTATTTGCTGTGATACTCTAATAGAAACCGGGATAATGTTGTGCACCTTTTTCAGGTGTGCAGGTGAGTAATGCACCAGTTAGTCAGTAAAACAAAAACTACGATGGTCGGTAATATCACACTAACAGACATACTGTAAAGCAGCTAAAAGACTTTTCTTCAGTGTTTTAACATTAAATGATCTTTCACACTGCATCGTAGAACAGGGTGACCTGCCCTTTGATTAAGACAGGCTGTGTTGTTACACAAATGTCAGGCCCTACTACAGGAAATGTGTTCATGTCAGTGACAACTGCTCAGCAAACTGCTGAGATCCTTAGCTAAACGCCAAAATATAAATGTTGACCTCAACACGTGTGTGGGAAGAATCTCTGAAGAGAATGCTCCGAATCTATGTCTTCATTTGAAGCCTTCCTAAAAAAAAACTGAAAGAACACTGCAGTCATCCTGCAGCCAATCCACCGGCGCTATCACGTCTTGTTTGCTCTGAAACAGACGGCTCCCTCTCACAAAACCCAACGTACTGTATGGAATCGCAATTTCACCCTCCCGACTCCCGGCTTCATCTTCCTAAGCTGCTTTCACACAATCATGTCCCTCCAGAGAGAGCGACTGCTTGTGATACAGAAGTGCACGTCAGTTAGCATCAGCCTCAGAGAGGAGGACAAAGGCGATCTTGCATGACTTATAACAAACAGCGTATATTCTCACTTTTTTCATTTAGAGCTTTAAATACATTCATTTTGAGTAAGTCTACCACTCATTTGTTTTTCATTATTTCTTTCTAAAACTAAGCTTTGTGTACTGGCTGAATGCACTGTGTTGTACGTCTCGCTATGAGCGACTGTAAATATCCAATTAGGGAAATTTGGGTTTAGAGTGAAGATTCACCCAGCAGAGTTTACTGTACTGTATGTGTCATAACTCTGCTGTTCAAAAATAGTTCTCTATGTCCTGTATGTTAAATATACAGTCAAAAATCATTTTGAGCTGTTGGAATTTGAAATTATACTGACACAATGTATTTTAACATATACATTGGCACGGATTTAAAGCACACTTAAGGCACATGGACATTATTTTTATTGAATCTGCACCCTGCAAATAGTCACCCTTGCGCTTTAGGTAAATGCATTTTTCTGCACAAAACCAGGTCTGCTCATGCTGCCCATTTTGATCAATGACAAAAAGAAAAACCTGACTTATAGCTAGTGTTGTAGCTCAGTTCCAGGACTTGGACCTGAACAAAATAAGATGTTTCAGCCTTAGTAAAAGCAAAGCACTTCAGCTTAGCTACACAGTGGTGGAAGCTGATACTGTGTTCAGCTCTACAATAGGAGCTGCATGACTTTCAGGATTTCTTTTGAGCTGTCAGTTCTGATACAGAAGTCAACTCAGTGTTGACTGTTCACTAATGATGTCATCGAAACACACTGGATACTGTGGTGAGTGCTTGATAAGTCAAAGATATTAACCAAGTGTGAGCGGCCTTCCCAAAGTCACAGTTAAAGCATCTTAAAGTGCTGTATTAATTGTACATCATTTCTAAATACATCTGCAATCTAGAAGAGTCTCTTTAACTTAAATATCAATGGATATTAAAACAGGAGTACTTCCTACCTATTTGGACAGCATTGCTGTGTCAGCTGTGAAAACCATATACCCCACCATGGATCGAAGGACACAGTGGAGCTACTAGAGCTTCACAGATGCTAAATCCAACACCGAGTTTTTGAAGATGTGAGAAAAAATTAAATATATGTTCAAGTGTGGGTGAGTGTGTCTGTGTGTGTTTGTGAGAGTTAGGTAATATGTGCTACAGTCACACAAGCCTCAGGTGTTTCTGAAAGTGTGGTACAAATTACTGTATACACACGAGAGAGAGAGAGAGAGAGAGAGAGAGAGAGAGAGAGAGAGAGAGTGGCTGTGTGTGTGTTAACTACCTTGTCATCATACCTTTGAGACATCACAGTTACTGTGACTGTGTGGATTTCTCACTGTTCTTGCTGCACATAAACACAGCACAGAGTCATCATCTACTTAACAAGGTTTTTCACAGACTGAAAGCCTGACAGGATTCAGTTAAAAGGTACATCACACAACTGGAATTGTTAAAAAATGTCACAGGGACCATAGCACAACTGGTCAAACTACATAAAATGATCCGACTCTGGGCTGGTGATTGTAGACTTCCCTGTATTACTCTGCCTTGACAGTGGGTTTCTCCTCATCTATGACAGCTACAAGACACAGGAAGAAGACAAGCTGTCACTGGATTCAAGACCATGAAAAAGACAGTTCCTCATAAGACTAGAAAAGAACACAACCCGTCACCTCATAAGAGAAAAATTCAATGTACTGTGGCCATGATGTGCCAATCAGGGAGCAAGTTCTGCTTTTCAGGGATGCTAATGCTCGAAAAAATAACAACAGTATAAACTTTCACACCTCACTGAAAACAAGCTGGGATTTGTTGCTACCTGTAAAATATACATCAAATTTTGTTGAGCAATTCAAAAAGGTCCAGTTGTGAAATAGATGAATAGACAACTTTGTTGGCTGGCTAACCTTCGCTATAGTTATGTTAGCAATCTGAAAAGAGAGGGAGACTTGTTTCCTTTGAGGTTAACAATTAGTTTCTGAATGAAATCTGAGCAGCAGCCAAACATGCACAGGCTTAAAGTATACAAAGCATACTCATTGCTCCCCGGCGTAGATGTCAGGTTTTTCCCTTCCCTCCCTTATGTAACCACGGTGACATAAAGAGGAAGGAAGATGGAGGGATTGGATGGAAGAGAGACACAAGCCTCGGGGCATCACTGGGCAGATTTATGAGGAAAAGGAAAAGATGGTTTTGGAAAGAAATGTAGTGCAGTGACAGGATGGGTTCACACGTTCAAGCCCACAAAAACCCAACATGCTTATTCATAGTCATGTTCTGTTGAAGTATTGTTGAGGTAAATGGGTCCTGGCTAGATATGGCTAATTATTTTTACTTTTAAAAAGTAAACTTAATATTGGCTAAAAACAGAAAAAACCGCCATGTACAGACCTTTTTCATCACTACTTCCTACAGATATGGAAATGTGTAGCACCAGTTTATCTCTATCCCAAGTCCATAGAGAGTCAGTCACACTCTTACATGCTACACTAGCTTATGTTGCATCACATACATGTACATGAGGAATAATTCAGGCAGGTTACCAAACAGTCGCTGCTACCTGGATGACACAGTGGAACAGTTTAATGCTCTCTTATTCCAAGCCAAAGTCAAAGAAAACACCAGAGTGAGACTTTTGAGGTGCCCACTCTCGCAACAGGGCGGGAGACAGCTAACGTGCACACAAATAACCTCATGAGCACAAGCAAAATGCAGGAAACATCTCCATGTCCAACACATTCAGGTGTGAAAACATTTGAGCCTATAGTGTACTGTGTACACGCAAACACACACAAATGGAGAAATCAAAGAAAAAATATCACAATACACCTACTATGTACTGACACATTCATAAACACACAAATGTCTTAACAACGTGTTGTGTGAAGTTATTTTTCTCTATGGCATATTACTAATTCATTCCCCTCTGTGTGCGTTGGAGTGTCAACAAGGACGACACAGATTTAGACAAGCTGTTATCACCGGACACACACACACACACACACACACAGTCATTTTACCACCCACATTGCACAGATTTTGTGTATACATGATAAAAAAAATACATCTTTGTTTCCTTCACACACTTGTAAAGGAAGTGTAGTGTGGTCGGTGGGCCTGACCTGTGTGTGTGTATTTTTGCATACTGTAGCAGTGTGTATTTGTGAATGACAGGCTTATGAGGCGCTGTTAGCATTAACCCGGCACACAGCATGTTCGTTTACGTCCCAAAATAACACTATACACTGAAGATCCTGACTAAAATAATGTGTGTGAGAGAGTGTGTGTGTGTGTGCGCGTGCAGGTCTTTTTGCTCCTCGTTAATAAAAGCCATACAATAAAACAGATTTACCAGCTACTCTGAGAATGTTAGCTGTCCTTCTGGGTGTCGTTTTCAAAATGAACCAGGCTTCCTGAGCAGCGACGTTATCCACGCCGACCTTTGTTGTTACTCAGTCGTAACAACAAAGGTCGCTGCAGATAATATAGCTGACCTCAGGGTCTCTTTGCTATCAAGGTAATAAAGCACCAGAGCATACAGCGGCAGAGAACAAATCCTACAGTTTAAGTACAGCTGTGTATTGAACCCCAGTGCTTGTCCCGGGAAATATTGGAAGATACTACATCCTAAGTAAGTTAAAAGTGACTGTGTGTTTCAGAAAAGTAAATTAATGAAACACAAAAATATGCAGTTTTGTAGTTTTTTGTGATCACAAAAAACTACAAAACAAAATAGCGCTGTTTTATTTTAAGAATAATTAAAATCTTGTCAAACTGAAACAATTGCAGACATGACCTCTGTAGCTTAATAAAAAAAAAAAAATCCAGGAACACAATGAGCACCGCAGATTTGTGATATCTTGAGTTTTACCTCCCCCCCACATGCTTTATAAGTTAAAAGTGAGTTCCCCATTTTGACTAGTGAGTTTAGTAAAGAGCTAAATCAGCACGACCAAAGTCAGTGAAGTTAAATGTGAGGCTGAATGAGCGACACCAAAATAGCACTCGATGACCTTTGGCTGCTGCTAATCTGAGTCACACGGCTTAGCTCTATAAAGTTGTATCATTTACCAGCTTTCGTGGCTCTGCCCGTGCCAGAGTGGCCCGCTCACCCTGGTGGCTAAACAATTAGCTGAGGTGCCGTGGCACAAAAGGTGCACAGAAAGCCGGGGCTTACTTCTTCCTGTGATGATGAAAGATGTTGAGGCGTGTGCCAGATTAGATTTGTGATGCATAGTGGCAAATACAGTATATATATATATATCTAGATATAGATATAGATACAGATACATCTATATATACTGTATATTA
>NW_018128188.1:106016-110020 GCF_001952655.1 Monopterus albus | reverse complement strand
ACATTCTCTGCATAATTACATGTGAACCCAGGCCTATTAATCAGTCTTTGGTTCAAATGTCACAGGTGTTATAGCTCTAGTTTGGTGTTTTAGCTCTTGTTTAGTCTGACATCTACTCATGTTCTATGCTTGTTTGGTCCCATTTCTACTGGTGTTTAGCCCTGATTTGGTTAATATATTAATAATTGGTCTCCATTTCTTACTGGAGAGGTAGCGCCCAATGTAAAAGCCTTCATCTAAATACTACTGTAAATATTATAGGACTGACCTCTTCCTCATCTACTGGCAGTGTACACAGCTGTTTTCTTACCAAAAACTGCTACAAGTTCCTATCCAGAATGTAACATGGAAAACAAGACCTATAATTCTGGCTTTGTGAAAATCTAAATGCCATAATTGCTGTTGTTGTCAGTGGGAGGGTCTCACATTCAAAACAATTGCAGGTGATGTTTCCAATAAATAAAGGTTTAAAATGTATAAACACCACTTATAATTTATGAATATTCAATGTATTTGTGGAGTTTCCACCTGATTTTAGTGGATTTCTGTGCAAGTGAGGATATAGGGTGTGACCAAAGATATTAAGTGATCAGTAACTCCTAAGCAAGCAGGAAGTGAAATATGCAGAAAACAGTGTAAATATACACCTTAAAACACCTTGTGCATCCTATCCAGTGAACTTCTCATGAAGCGATTGTCCCAGCGTTAACAGATGACAATGTCTGTCATTTTTAAGGAGGATTTAGCCAAACAAGATGAAGGCTACTAATTAATGTGCCCACTGGTCTGCACACAGGCGTGAATGTTCCCTCATAACAAGCCAGATTCAGTCTAAGTGGTTAAATTAGGAGAAAACTGAGGGGGTGCACGTCTTTATATGTTACACATCTGATTCACTAAAAGGTCTGAGTGCATGTGCATTTACGGGTGTTTGTGTATGCATGCATATGCAACCTCTGACTACTGCAGCATGTCACCCTTGCATAGCTCAGTGCTGCCCCTGTCAGGAGAACGAGGACAATGGCAGTGAAGGAAGAAACCACCAACCGAATCAAATATATTCATGTGAAGAGACACTACAAATTCAATTAAATTTTATTCATATTTCTATTTTATCCCTATAGTTCTTAAGTTTAATGTTCTGCAAAACCTAATTAAACATCTACCACAAAAAAAAAACAAAAAAAAAAAACAGGAGCATAACTGCAAACACACACACACACACACACACACACACACACACACACAGTCTTTTAAGGAGTAGTAACACCTAAAAGTTTTCAATGAGACATTAAACAGCACATTCAAAAACAGACAATTTCCAGTCACTGTTCTGTATATCTGAGTTTCAGGAATAAAAATTTATGAGCTTTTTCTTATTTGAAAATAGAGCTGAAATTATTAGTCAGTTAATCGAACTTGCAAGTTTTCAGATGCTGCATCTAAAATGTGAGCATCGACTTGTCCTTGCAAAAAAAATAATGGATACAGGGAACAAAAGACATAAAGATTAAGGACAAGCTGTCGGGTCATATATTTTTCCTATTGTCAACAAGAAAAGGAATGTTAAGAAGCATTGTCTGTGTAGCCAAATGACCATGAACACACACACACACACACTGTAGTTTATTTTGACTCAATCCCACATACACCATCTTGCTGCTGTAAATTCTGACAACCCCATCAAATGTTTATTAATCCACAGCTGAAAATAGTCCTCGACAAATGCTACTGACTCTGGTTTGAGCCAAGATTGCTAAATACTACAGTCCAACTGTCCTGTTGTATCTGCACTAAGCAAAAAGAACAAGCTCTACATTGACACCTGGCCGTCTGCAGTGATTAGACCCTGAAAGTAATTTACAGTGACATGAGCTCCAGCTCATCTGTGTTTACACTCACTTATCCTCCTCCTCCTCCCTCCTTCTCTAAATCACTGTCATTCTTCCTTCTTCTCTCTCGGCATGTCTCGCCTGATTTCATCCTTTCAGATCACACAGCAGTCCTTCCTTCTCTCTCTGTCTTTCCTTTCTTTCCCTGTTATTGTGCACATATTCTCCCGAGCTTCCAACCTCTCCCTCTTTCTACCCCTATCATATCTACCTCTTTACACATGAACACACAAAATAGGGGAAAAGCAAAAGGGTGGAGTAACAGAACTGAGTGTAATGAGGTGTGTGTACATGTGTATGTTTGTGTATAATCTGAGGATCCATCTGGATCAGCCACCATGGCAAATAAGCTTGAATGAACTGTGCAGAAGAAAACAGTTGATATAATAAATGGCAATTTTTGAGTGTGTACTGTATGTATATTAAAGCTTTATGTGTGTGTTTCTGCATCCTTGTGTATTTGTGTATACAGTCTCTGTGTTTATTCAAATGTAACATACCAAAAAGATTAACTGAACACACTGATTGCATCTTCAGTGGTGGATAAGTATGTATTTCTGTGTGTGCATGTGTGTGCGTCAGTCAGGGCCTAATTGAAGAGTTGGATGTGTTCAGCCATGTTTGCTAACAGGAACAAAGATCCAATTTTATGCTAATTACTGACGCAGAGATTTTAGTCACTTTGATTGTGATGGTTAGTCGGAGAAGGAGATAGTTAACATGACTCACTACTGGCAACACACGCACACACACACAGTAGCCTTGCCTCCCAAAACTGCCACATGGAAACAATGTCTGTATCTCTGAAATTAATAACCATTATTTTCAATACACACTCTTATTATGCCACGGTTGCCGTGGATACAGCCGAATCAGACTGGCTGGGAAGCTGCAGTGACACATGTGATTCACACACACACAAACAGGTGCACGCACACACACAGACGTAAGCATGAAGCGCTTCACTGACTGCACTTCACATATGACGTCCAATTAACTTGTGACTACGGGTTTGCAAATGTTTTTTTATTTAGAGTTTGATTTATATGGATTTTGTAGGCTAGTGTAAAAACTAATTGCTGATTTGCTATATTTTGAGGCAATAGACTATTGAATATGGATTTTACTCCCACGCTCTCACCACTGTATCGTCATGCCAAGAAAATACCAAACATCCAGTGTTCCATGGATTCATTTCAGGGGAAAAAGGCCTCGAATACAGTATTTATGCCACCGCCAGGCTCTAAATCTCACCACTAAAACCAGACAAAATTAAGTCCTGCTATTGTATGCAGGTTAATAATATCTAAGATTTTCCCACTGCCAAAATAGGTTTTTGTTTTTGTTTTATTTAGAACATACTGTAGTCCTCCACTCCGCAGTGGAGCAAGCAGCAACATTACTTTTGGTTAAAGTCACTGAGCCAGGAATATGGAGTGGAATATCAAATAGCCACAGTGATCTAATACCCACCGCTACGCTGCAAATGAATGACTCATATTCATTAAAAAATACTGCTGAGCATCAGTTGGCCGTAAGATCCATCTTAAAAGAGAAAAGGGAGGATTTCAGACCCTCCAAGTTAAAAAGCTGTTTCCCAAACCAGGATTTCTGATCTTTGATGTCACTCATTTTCTGCGGCCGCGCCACTGGCTGTGTACGGGCATCTGACTTTGTGTTGTTTGAGCTTCCAGACCCAATTATTTATTTTAATTTGTCTGCAACCTTCAAAATCCCTTCAGATCCCCTTAAAACTCCCCATCAGTGATAATCTCTCTCCATCAAAACAATGTGAGGTCAGTCCGATTCAAACTGGTTAAAGGTGCCGCGTGCACAAATAATACATTCATGCCGAGGCACTGCTATGATTACCATAAACAAATGATCACAACAAGACCAGCAGCTGCTATACTGCAATCAGATGGATTGCTTTAGGGCACAAAAAGGAAAGAGGGCCCTGTTGTTTAAGTGAACTGTGCTCACTTTTTATGTTAATTATCAGTTTGCAGACACAGTATAAAGATGTATTGTAGTTCAATGTTCAGTTAATATTTAAATTGTCTTTGATAATAAGGTTTATCATTCTTGCTTCAACATAGGTTTGTTATAACT
>NW_018128188.1:103728-105869 GCF_001952655.1 Monopterus albus | reverse complement strand
AAGAACAACCAGGATTTTTTTTTTTCCTAAAAGTCAGCAAACCTGTTCTTCCGTGTTTCAGCTTTCCTCACTGCAGATGCTCTTGCACCCTGCAGGTAATTCTGGCTTTTCACTTCTGTTTAAATAGTTATTAACTTGTTAGCAGTGGCCTTTTGCTTTAATCCTTCATCCTGATATAAAGGTTTGTAGGCTATGTATGAACTGGATTAAACTGAACATTTTTAGAAAACGCTCTACATGCTGAGCTTTCCATTAGTTCATTCTTGAGCTTTATTTGCTTACTCATTCCGCCCCATGTCCAGACTGTTATGATGGATGGTGTGACACATTTTTGCCTGAAGCTGTAAATTCAGAAACCAGACACAGTCGTTGCACACTCACACACACGGAGTCACTGATTATTTATCACAGTAATTGATGGCACACAAACACACACACGCTGCAAAAATCGCAGGCAGGACCCACAAGACTGACTCTACAGCTTCTGCCAAAAGTCAGGATTTGTGTGTGCCTGTGTGTGTGTACATAGGAAACAGTATATCTCTGTGAGATGTTAGTCTTGAGCCCTGTAGTCAAGCTATCAAACTGTGCCACCCGGTCTGATTATGTGGATGACCTACCTGATTTAGGATTTTCTGATTATGCAGATCAAGTCATCAAATTGTGCAACCCAGCTGTTAATAGGATATTCTGATGATGCTAATCAAGCTATCGAATGGTGCTGACTCCGAGAGACACACGTCATCTCTGGGCCCCTTTTTTATTAAGTGAAAACGCCACACAGCTGCTTAAATCAGGTAGATCATCTATTAGCTTAGTTATATGTTGAAAACTTTTTACTTTAATTTCTTCTGATGGATCAGAAATTAATAAAATGAATAAATCAGAACATATAAACACTGCTGAGTCTTTACTGATGAGCCTACATGAAAATTACTTTGGTCCAGTACATGTCTGCTGTCAGCCCAGTGAAGACTGTGGCGTCCTTCTGCAGACAGACAGCTGTTCTAACGAGAAACATTGCATGGAGGTCCAAGTCAGTGTGTGGATTAAATGGATCCACACTGACTCGTCACACATTCATCATGTGTGTCCATGTATTCGCTAGAGGAAACGACTGCAGCAAAGGGACAGGACGTGACATCACAGGTCTTCCAAGGTCAACGGCCCTACCCATTTGTCTCTGCATCCCTGCTCAGTTTACTTTCTGCCTCTCTCTGTCACTCTCTCTCACACAGCCATTCACAGTCTTTCCTTTGCTAAGGTCTCTCTATGTGACCTTTAGAACCCATCAGTGGACGTCACTGCACACTCGTCCTACTGTAATCCTCCAGTGTTCCTCATTCCTTCATTTTACTCACTCGTGCACACACAGGCATACCCACTGTAGTACACAGGGTACACAGATGGTTTAAGGTGTACACACACACACACACACACTCAGGACAGCTGTCAACACTTATCCAAATCTACAAAACTTTCCCAGCTACACAAAGTTTCCAAATAAAAGTTTTAAAAGAAAGAAAATGAGACTCCACTGAACAAGTTGCAGTAAATCCTGTTTCCCACCGAGAAATACAAGATGCAACAAGAAAACACATATAGTGGTGGACATAATACATGATGTCACTTTAACATTTTATGCTATACAACAATAATATTTTATGTTGAAAACTAGCCACACTGCTTTATCAGGAAGAGATGCACTGTGCTTTTATGTTCTATCATGCAACAACCAGTTATCCTGCTAATGCTGCAAGATGTAATTTACACAAAACACATACTTTAAGCCCCACCAAAGGTTTTAGTGTCACATTTAAAGGTGTGATTATGCCTACAGCTTGTTTAGTGGTGTCTACACTGTGGGCATTTTGGTGTTTCGTACATGTTTTGACTATTGATGACCTTCCTACCAGCTCAGCAATGAGATAGGTAATTTTTGTATTCAACCAATGGCACACAGCTGGATAACAGATGTGGATACTCATTTGTACATGTTTGCTTTACTGTGACAACAGAGCTATAGATAGAAAAGAGGTAAAGCTGATGACAGTCACATGTTATGTCCTAGCCAATGGAGCTACAAGGATCCAACCTCAAAGACTAAACTTAACAAACTTTAAAGCTGCATCAGTCACAAT
>NW_018128188.1:98115-103669 GCF_001952655.1 Monopterus albus | reverse complement strand
TAACTGTAAATAAAATGAAACATAAAATGTAACAAACTTAGCAACAAAGTGAATGAATTATCACCAACTCTGCAGCTCCTCTCAGCTCTTTGGAGGATTTTAAGATCTTTTACACGTTAGCTCAGCATCTTTGTTGTCTATCCTGCAGCTTTATGTTTTGGTTTACGCTCACATTCTCACCACCTTGTTTCCAGCCACAGCAGACAGATAGAATAATGTTTCTTCATGTCAGCTGGCTCTGTAGATAGGCTACTTGTTACTGTTAACATGGTAGCAATAACTACTTAAGGTGATAATATAGTATGCCAGTGTTGTGTTCACTGCTTGTTGCACTGCCCCCAAGTGAAAGGTAAAAAACTGAAATCAATTAATGCAGCTTTAAATGTACTTTCTAACAGTAGCAACAAAGGCAACTCTTATTTATGGTAACACGTAAAAGGTGTAGTTTGGTTCTCTTTTTTCCTTCTGCTCTTATTATTTATGGTAACACGTAAAAGGTGTAGCTTGGTTCTCTTTTTTCCTTCTGCTCTTCTCTGGTTCTTATGTTTCATCTGAGGGCTTTGATGTGGGCAAATTCTCAGTAAGCCAAACACAGATGTCACAGAGGGATACTGTTGTCATTTTTCTGTACTGTAGTTGCAAATTAGATTAAACTGTTACAATAATGACTGTGTTGCTATTGGAGCTCTAGATCCAGACCTGTACTTCCTGTCTGGCCCACTTTGACAATCGGTCTCATCCGTCAGAACGGACAAGACCCCCCTTATCGGCAGCTGCCATTCCCTCATATTTGTTTTGGTTCCTGTCTGCTATGATAGAGTTAATCCTGTCAGACAGCCAACTACAAGTCCGACTGGCACCCTGTGACTGAATCCAGCTCCCACTGTGTTCACTGTGACTCACATTCACAACACATAAGGAATGTGTTTTCTTTTCACTGTGCCTCTTATTTAGACTTATTCCCACACTGTGTCAGAGAATGTGTGGATGTCCTGGTGGGTTGATGTTGCACAGACCATCTCCCGTTAAAGTGCTGGCCCGCACACACAAACACATCACATCACACGATGGCCCTAGAGGGCTGTGCTATCTCGGTCAGATTACTTCCAGGGGCCATTGTCTCAGAGGAGAATTTGACAGGAAACAGCACTCCATCTCTTTCCTGTTCTTTTACTGTTCACTGGGCAGGCAGATCTAATAAATGCATATAGCACAAACAAAGTAATACCCTGAGATGAGCTTGTAATAGAGCAATCTGGTTTTATCTACATTTTAGGTATACATTTTCATTCATTTGACATGACACTAAGATGAAATGACTGACTAGCTAACTAGAATTAGTCACTAGGAATTTTTGCATCTTTATGTAGTGGAATGGTGCAAATACAAAGTTCTGAACGAGCATCTTTGTAAGATCTATATCCCCAAAAGTTGTTCTGTGTGCAAATGGTGGCGTCTGTTGGCAAAAATATAAACGTTCGTAAAAATTATGCTCCAGATCTGAAAGTAGCATCATCACAAACATGTTTTCACTCTTCTCTGCTTCCCTACAACGTCTTCTTTTTCACCTCCTATCAGTCCACTTCTCCCCGTCTACAGCACTCTTCAGGCTCACACCCATCAACTCTATCCATCACCCATCACAGCCACGCTGATCCGATAATTGAGGCTCCGCATTTAGAAACTTATCTGCATAAAAATGAGATGAGTCTTGATTTCTTTCTTTCATTTTCATATCAAATTGGATAACAGGAGAGAGACAGAGACAGAATCAGAGGGAGACATTGAGAAAATGAGATATGCAAGCATATGTGTGAGCGTACTATCGTTGAGCTCAGCGTGATGTTCGGTATAAGTATGTGAAATACTGTATATGACTGCAACTAGCATGTGACTGTGTATGTGTGATGTTTAATGCCTCCAATCATTTTTCCATTGTGGAGCATAAAATGGTGGAAAGCAGAACCTCAGTGTGTTTGTGTGTGTGTGTTGGATATCATAATAATTGCACCATTTGAAACCATTGCAGCCGAGCAAAAAAACCACACTGTGACCGAGCCAGAGTCAAAATGCACTTTCAGCAACATAGTGAGACCAGTATGTGTGTGTGTGTGTGTGTGTGTGCGCAAGTAAGCAACAAACACACACCCACAGATGACCTGACCTTGTGGCGCTTTAACAGCCACATGTCAAAATGTTTCAAGGGGGAAAAGACAAGCAAAGTGCAAAGTGTGGACTCCTCAACATACAGGGAGCCTTTCAGAGGTTAAGGACACACAAGCATGTCAGTCTGCAAACAAACCTAACTAACTGTTTAACGGTCTAACTCCACAGTTCAGTACTACATAATTCTGTCTTTTCACATGTTTTCAGCAACTATTTTCCAACATGTGTAATGATTTCACAAACAAATCACCCATTTTGCTTTACCCCAACTTTAAGTGCAGACTGAAATTCTACAGTGAAATTCTCCCCTTTCTTAAAACTGGGAAAAGCTTCGTGCCAGACCTCAACACACAAATTCAGGTGAACTATGATGCTCCTGTGAAGTTCAGGACAGAATCATTTGGTCAAATGTTACCTCAAAATGCCAAAAAACCACAGCCACAGACATAAAAAATGGATGTGCAGATGCATATAAAAACACAGAAATAATGCAAATATAAAAACACGCTACACTCTAACGTCAGGAGTAACATTCTTGAAGTGTCCTTATCGTGAGAAGACGCTCATTTCAGTACCACTCTGCTCCCTGCTCCAACTTCTCTAAACCTAGATTCTTTCATTGCCACAACAAAATAATGATGTATTCCAAGTGCCTCTTACCTTGTCTGGCCCAGAAAACCTCCATGTGTTTATTCCTCGACTCTCTCCAGCACGGAAACTATCAAACACATGTAAGCTCAGAATGAAAAGGAGGAGAAGAAGAAGGAGGAGAGGCCAGCTGCCCACTGAGGTAAACCCAGTGACTCATTCAGGCTAAGGCTATGTGCGTGTCAGTAAGCAAAAATGAGAGAGGGGAAAACAGATATGTGGAGAGAAGTGGGAAGGAAAGAACAGAAGGCAAGAGTGCAGGGAAAGGGGGTTTTCTCTCTTGGTGTGAGAGGAGAGAGAGGGAGGAAACTGATGGTGCTGGGTGTTATTCTTCCCTTATACTTTTTTCCTCTCATTCTCTCCCCTCCTAGCACTTCCCCTTCCCTTCTCTTCCTCCTGCAAATATTTAAAGCGATCGGTCAGGTGGTAAATGGAACTGATAAGTGAAAGATCATGAAGTCATTCAAGTATTAGCTGTACATAGCTCACATGCTCCATGTAACACCCAGTATCCCTAAGAATTACACTCATATTAGATCATTCAGTTCTAGTCCGTTCATCGCCAACTTCCAGCACCAGTGCAGGAAATACTTTGCCCTTGTAGGGGGTCATTTAGGTGCACCTGACTATCATGCAGTAGGCCTCAGTTTGTGTCAATCAATCTAATTGATGATAAAACTGCAATCGATCTTTCCCTGTTTGAATGTTGTACGTATCCAACCTTAACCGTGTTCAACATCACCACATTGTTTTCCAAACTATTTGTTGAAAGAAATCATGTTAAACACATTGCAGCTGAATGTAATCCAGAGTTTTTGGGAAGCTTTCAACCTAATCTTAATGGTCTTCATCAGCAGATGGGGTTGTCATGACAACCCTGTCTATAATTTGAAACGCAATTGCAACCAGCATACTATCAACGTGATGTCCATAATATGAACAGCATATTGCAAAAACATATCAGTGAAATGTTCACTGACAACATATGTCATTTGTTTTCCACTGAAATATTCAATCTTGTAGGACGATATCCATTTGTACTGACTGCATCTTAGCAAGAGAAACATCATCCAGACAGAGCCACAACTCTGGTGATCCACATGGATGAACTGCACAGGTGTTTGAAGGATGACTAACTGAAATAGTAGCTCTTATTAAGACGTATTGCTTTCATTGTAGTGAAAACATTGTGTGCTCTTACAGTAGCAACTGCTGCCACAGCATCGGAGTCGAATGAAAATGATGTCGGCAGAGCAGATATATCGCACATACTGCTGATTTGTAATAGCAAAACTAAACAATTCTTTAACTTTCCTCAGTCTTGGATTTGTCTTGTACTTGACTAAAGCAGTCTTGGCTTTGGCCTCCGTGTAAAGTTAGACTGACAAATAGGCTAAAAAAATAATAATTTCAATCAAACCACAATTAAATAAATAGACTTAGGAAAACACATTAGCTATTATTCGGAGCAGTAACACATTATCAAAATGCTAAGTGCAACTAAAACCTAGACCATGCAGTAATATCCAGGTTCAGATGTTCTCTAACCCCTTTCCTGTGCTCTATCACAGTTACTGTGGGAGCAGCCTGGCTCCTTTCCTTCCTCCCCGGAACAGTTACTTCCTGAAAACAATGGAGGTGACATGAGTGACCAGCAGCACTCACATATTGTGCTTATACATCCATACCATATGTGGACGTGTGTGTAGGTAGCTTCATGAATAGGGTATATTATGGTTGATTCACTTCCAACTCCAATGTCAAAGAGATCCTTCAACCTTGGACACATTGCTTAGGTGGCAAATTTGGAAGAAACAATTGAAATAAAACATGACATAAAGAGCCGGATAACATGCAGGTACAGATAGGTGCAGAAATCCAAATATCCAAAATGTATTTAAAGTTGAAAAAAATGTTGAAATGCAGGGTGAGTGTAATAACAACATGGTCCAACTGGCTGCAATTGTATATACTAATGTCAAATATGTCTCTGACAAAAAGACAAGACACTGCACTGCATGATAATATAGGTCTACTGTATGTGGTTGTATTTGTTCTGTGCTTGTGTATCTATGAAAACGTATTCATGTGCAGGACTGATATAAACTCTGAACAGAGACTTTCTTCTGTTCAGATGCAAAATATAGCTGACGATCAAGTGGTCAAAGGCTGCAAGCGATTCAAATTAGAGTTAGCTTGTGGAATACATTGGTGAAAATATGCATGGCCAAGTGCAAAGTTAAGGAGTGTTTTGGATGCTGTTGAAGTAGAGTTTAAAGAAATAGAGAAAGCAAGTCTAATTAATTCACTGAGAAGAAAATAAGTTTACTTCTTTATTGGTAATTACTTGTCCATGTGACAAGGGGGTAGACTAAGGGTGAGCATTGCTAAACGCTTAAGTTTCCAGAAGGTGAACAGTTTGTAGGATTTACTGTTGCTCAGAACCAACATTTCACCTACTCTATTGCACCTGTGACATCCCACTGTGATGGCAGAACATACTAACTCCCAAAATACACTCCTACATCAAGTAACAACACGAGAACTTCCACCACTAGAAGTCAGCAAAACTATATTTTCAGCTCGTGCAACATATCGTTTCACAACTGTCCAAATGGATACTCATTATCAGAGAACATTGTGAAAGTAAAGTGCAAAGTCAATGATGGACATTATTAACATTGGCTATCTGGAAGTCATGGTTACCTAAGTGGTAGAGAAGCCGACCTGGGACTGTGAG
>NW_018128188.1:96138-98070 GCF_001952655.1 Monopterus albus | reverse complement strand
CACCGCTACATACAAGAGCTGAGGTCCCTCTCAGCAAGGCACTAAACCTCCAATGGAGCCAGGGAAGCTGCCCGGTCACTATTAAGACTGCAGGTGCACTCTGACTCCTGTGAAACTGGATTTAAAACACTGCGGTGCAGAAAATTAAGTGTTCTGGAGATGAAGGGCTGCACGGCAAACCTTCCTGATTATAAATTAAGGTTAAACAATGTCTCACCTGCTTTCAGGCATTTTTGAGACAACACAGAAACAATGAAGGTGTTTTACTGCAGGCACAAGACCAAACTGGCCAGACTCAGTGTTGCTATGCAACCAAAGAAAGTAATGGATTACACATTTTACAATTACAGTAATGGGACTACAAATATCATAGCTGTGATCTGTGGAAATGAACACTGATACTGATTACCCACCATCTGATAATGAGCTATGCATTTCCTTGCAGCGCCAAAAGATGTACTGAGTGGTTAGTCAACATGTCCTCTGAGCTTTATATACTGTGACTCAGCAACAATGACTGTTGTTTTTTCTCCGCTTTCTGCTTTATCAGAGGCACAAGCAGCTCTCCAAAAAGATTTCCACTGAAAGAGCCTGGTTCAGTGTCACAATTTAAAAAAACGTGATACAAGATGACTGTACCGAGTAGTTGGGTGATGCATCTGGCTGCTGATGAAAGCTAAAAACAAATTTAATAGAGAAATGACCAGTTGTACACACATCAGCATAATGATATCTGCCAAAAATTGCAGAACTCACCTCTGGGGAAAATACATTTGATTTGTTCTTTGAGTTTTTAGTTTGGCTCATGTCCCATGCACCAACATGGAGGGGACGGGGCTTAAGACCTATACTGCAACCAGCCACCAGGGGGCAGGTCTGAAGTCATGAAACCAGACTGAGTCCAAGACAAGTCTAAGTTTGATGGTCTAATCTAATCACAAGTCAGTTTTCCCAAAGGTTTCGTTGTTTTCTACAACTGAAAAGTAAATAAGCATGTGAGTGAAATACTCCTGCAATACTACAATTGAGGAAGTGTGTGGATAAAACTACTCATCTAAAACGAGGATGCTTGGTTAGATGTCTTCTTGCTGCCGCCGTCACCTTCTATCATCAATAGCACACACAACCCTCACTGGAGACGCACCCTTCACAAACCAATTAATACACATATCCCAACATGACTGCAAAGAGATCAGTAGGCAACACACACACTCTGTTGTTAATGAATGGATCAATCAGTGAATGCACCCACGGATAAACACACACGTGCTTGTTGGTCACTGGCGGCGTGCCGACCGGCATTCAATTGACCTGCTTTAACACCTGTATGGTTCCCATGGCAACAGCAGTCTTGGCCACACATTCCCAAGCACCGTTTCCTGTCTCCCTCCTGTTCTTCCTCCTTTTCTTCTTCTTCTTCCTCCTCCATCGACCAGCTCTCGCTCTATATGCCTGCTCCTTCTCTCGTCTCTTGCTTCTCTTCCTCTAATTGCTTACCTCACCTCAGATTTCTCAGTCGCATTCTCTAAACCCTCCTCCTCCCCTCCATCCAATTAGGTCCCTTTCTACCTCCTCCTCTCTCTCTCTGTCTCTCTCTCTGCTGGCTGTGCTGAAAATGACATCATCGATCTGAAATATATGAATGAACATGCTTGGTGTGTGTGTTATGATCAAACGTGCCATTCAGTGAATGAAAATACAACAAAAATGGCACAGTAGAAGAAAGTGACAATGAGATAAAGAGTGGGATTGCATAGCAGCACAACAAATGCATAGCAACAGATGAGCTCAGAGAGCAAGGCATCGTATAAAAAACCTACCCGTTACTGTGTTTTTAGATGTTTTACTATTATAATATAGCAAAATTACAAATGTTGTTACATCCTTAATGTCTACAAAAGCATCACAGATTTTAAGTTCACACTTTAATCC
>NW_018128188.1:85298-96034 GCF_001952655.1 Monopterus albus | reverse complement strand
ACGAAAACAAACATTACTGTTTTCTGATTTGATGCCTATGTTGACGACACCGACAGTCAGTGCCTTCCAAAATGCTTGTAACATTCCTAAAATGATGCATATGACACTTTTGTTTGTTCTGCCAAAGGTCATGGTCATACACCAACATACCTAAGTCAAGAACCTTCTGAAGGTTTCAACCAGATCACACTTTGCCTTCCTTATCACAGTCTGCTCAGTTGTCACAGAGATGGATCCGCTTGATGTTCAAATCAAAACCCCCTTATTAGCTTTGCAACATAGACTTCATCGTACCTGTTTGAGGTTCTGGAACAACTGGAAATATGGCTAAAGACTCCAGGCACAAAATTAGAAATGATCATCGGTCTCCCTTTTCAGACAATTTGCTGACCCAACCATCCAACCTATCTCCTCATGGGGTTTTGCTGCATTATAAAAATGTCACTGCTTCAGTCTTTACTTCACAGAGACATTAACTGTTATTCACAAAAGCCGCATGCGTGTTATCTGGTGAGCACAGTCTCCTTCATGAAAAATGCACTCTTCCGCTCATTAAGCATTAATTACGAGCCTTGACCCTGACATACCTGTAGCAGTAATCACAGTAAATTGTCTGATATATAACGCAGCATCTGGTGACAGTAGCAGCATTAAATGTGCTTCACATGCTGATTAAAGTCAAGGTCAAACATATCAGGAAGTGACCTGTGCTGATTATTGCACCATAGCAGGTGTGTGCAGGCTGGTCGACTGTCGGTTTGTGTTAAAGCTTACATACATACATACTGCACTGCACTGCACGCGTGCACACACACACAACATTCTCCAGGGGACATGCACATAGCATGTTTGGACTGACAGGAGAGTAAGCATATGGGTGTGTTTACTCTGGCTTGGCACTGTGTGTGCCCTCTGCAGTTCTGCAGCATGACATAAAACACTTTGCATGTGTGTTTTTAATGCAACCACCTCCTCCTCCTGCCCCTCCCATTTCCAAATCCTTCATCATGCCTGCCTGATCTGTCGATCATCTCCAGCTCTCCAAAAAAACACTCATGACCTTTCTTAAAAATTTGCTCTGGATTTTATTTCCTTTCCTCTATCCCCACTCCTTCCTCCTCCTTTCCCTCCCTCTTCCTCTTGTCCTTTCTTTCTGCTTCATCCCCTTCCTCACTTCCCACTGTCCACTCTCTTGCTCCATCCTCTTCTTCCCCTCCTTTATTGTCCTATGAGGAAGCATGTAAGAGGTTCAATTTTACAGGGGCTGTCATCTCCTCTTCTTTCCTGTTTCCCTTCCCCTCTCTCACACACTATCTCTACCTCGCTCGCTCGTTCTCTCTCACATCAGAGATAATTAAAAAGCCCACTAGTAATCTCATCCTGCCGTGCAGCACAGAGTCGTGTAGCCGAGCAATCACACACCCCAACACACACAGACACATGCATGCACGAGACTGCAGCATGTGCCACATTAAATGTAAAACCTTGGTATGTGCACACATACTTTCAGCTCAGCAGCAGTAAAGCAAATGCCAACAGTGTGCAACGCGTGCACAAAACATACACACTCTCAAGTCTCTCAGCCCAGTCTCACACCAAGAGGCAAAAGACCAATTGACCTAGTTCATTCAAACCTGGCAACCCAGATGAGGGGAAAGAAGACTGGAGGAGAAGATGGATGAATGACTGGAAGGATGGAGGGGTCAAAAAAAGGATACATGGACATGAACAACCACAATCTGGATGGAGGGATGCAAAGACTGAGATAAAGAAAAGAACTGGATCACTGGATGGAAAAACATTACTAAGATACTGTATATAGATGGGACGGAGGCCACCATGTGTTTGTAAAAATGCATAGACAAATGTATGAGTGACAAGAGGGGTGCATGGATGTGAAACACCATGATATGAAACGTTTTTGGATGGAGTGATGGTGAAGTTGTAAGATAAAGGGATGATTAGAAAAGCAATAGATCACCTTATAGCGACTTCTCAAGTTAGATGCGTGTGTCAGAGAAATGGAAAAAAAACATGAATGGGTGGATGTAGGGGTGAAAAGAGATGTGCAGAGACATTAGACACCTCAATGGGAGATATTCTGAATGGAATAATGCAGAAATTAGAAGATGAATAGACAGAAGAATTGGATAGCAAACCAAGGACAAATAGACAGAGACAGATAGATGAGAAACAACGATAATGGATGTCATGAAGCATTGGCTCATTGAGTGGACAACTAATAATAGTAATATGCTTGATCAGTGCATATTTGTGCATACAATGAATAGACATGGAGGAATGAATGGTGGGGTGGAGGGGATACATGGACAGAGAGGGACACATAGGTGTGAGACGCTTCAATATGAGCCAGTCCAGATGCAGAAATTGGGAGATAAAAGGATGCAACAATAAACTGCATGCAAAAACAACAGATCAACAGACAGACTGATAACATGAACAAGTTATGAAAGGTGGTTAGATAGACAGATGATGGTAGGGTGAAGAGAAGGATGCGTGGACATAACACACATGGATATGGCATATTTTGGACTGAGGGATGGAAGAACTGGGGGATTAAATGGCCATTAGAATGAACTGAATGTCAAACCAAAACTAGACAGCTAAACAAATGGGGGCTTTCCAAGTGCATGTGTGTGTAGGATGAAGGAAAAGATGCATGAATAGATGAGTTAATGGAGGAGTGAAAAGCCAGATGCAGGGATGTGAGACAACTCAGTGAGACAGATAGAGGGATGCAGAAATTGAAAGATGAAGGGATGGAGACTCAAGAGTCTGGCCAGCTAAGGTGTCAGTGTGTGAAAGGTACATGAACAAATGAGTATACGGACGAACAGAGGGAAGGAAACACTGACGGACAATAAAAATAGATAGAAAGGTAAAGTACCTGTTGCCGATTTGGGTCTGTGTCTTCCTTTGGGCCGCCGTTGGGAATTGCCCATACTATTCTTCCTGTCCCAAAACATCACCGCCTCATTCCACCAACACACATACACACACACACTGACTGACTGACAGAGAGGCTGACGAGGTGTGCGCGCCTCCTGTGTTAAAGCATGTGAGTGTATCAGACGAGCGACAACCGACAAGTGTGCGTGAGAGAGGCTGGACAGGGCGTCACAGCATCACTGAAGCCGACCGCATCCCAGAGTGTGTGACTGCGTGTGTATGTGTGTGAAGCTTGGCATGTGCTTGCTGAGAATGAGCGAGGAGAAAAAGAGATAGAAGAGCGTGTGTGAGAGCTCGCCTGAGTGCACTGCGCTACGTGAGCTGTTGACAAAGCAGTGAGTGTAAATGGGAGTGTGAAAGCATGTGTGTGTGTGTGTGTGTGTGTGTGTGTGTGAGTGTGAGAGAGAGAGAGAGAGAGAGAGAGGTGAGGAATAAGAGTGTGTGCGCCTCTAAACATTTCAGTGAATGGTTGGGATGTAGAAAGAGGGAGAGACAGAAAGGGAGAGAGCGTTCATTGTGTTGATTAGCTCCCATACAACCGCTGCTGTTCAATTCATAAAGAGCCAGGCAGAAAGCAGCCAATGCCAAGCCAGAGACCGAGAAACAGAGAGAGAGCGAGAGAGAGAAAGAGAGAGAGAATGAATGGCGGATGGAGTGAAGGAGGTAGAACGAAAAATAAGAAAAAAGGGGAGGGGTTGGCACAGAGAGGGAGAGCGATAGACAGGCTGACTATCAGCTACTGTATGTGACTAGAAAACAGAGGAGAAACACTGTGTGGCCAAAAGTATGTGGACACCTCCGTCTACATACTAATGTCTAATTTCTTTTGGGGGGGGTTAAGCTAGACCCTTTTGTCTCAGTTAAAGGAATGAATAACCCAAGTTACTTTTCAGTTCATGAACTGGCAAGACAGCACGGAATGCTGCATGTGGCACACAGCCATATACAACAACGCTACAAAAAGGGACAAATTATAGAAAACAAATCCAAATAATTTTCAAAATTTTCACATCTTCACTGACAACAGTTTTCCTCCTGAACTCGTTCATTCTAAGAGACTTCTAGATATTTAGCTTACCCCTTTCTTGAATATCAACATATCAAAATACTATCTGACCAGCCATATGTAGAGCGGTTTAAGGGCAAATCAGATGCTGAGTGTAGTTTTTAAATGCTGTACTGAGGAAAATAAGTATCATGCAAAGGAAAGAAAGAAGTTCTTGCACACTGTCAGCACAGAGTTTATAAGAAATACGAGGTTTCATGTCTTATATTCACAATATGAAACAACACGTTAATACTTTGGCCAAAGGCTGCAAAAATGACCACAAGAGGAAACAAAGTTAAAAAAAAAAATCTGAGACATTAATAATTAAGAAAAACATTAAAATGACACAAAGAGTCTGTTTTCATTCATTCATGTGGATTTTCACAAACTAATTGTGCAGGTTACGATTTTTTTTTAGCAATTACTCATGATGATGATTGTTGCAGGTGTGAGACTGAGCTTCACTTTAGATCAAGTGTCTCAGCCTTTGGCTCTAGAATAAATATATTCCTATTTCATATTGTGAATATTATGCCAGACAGTGGTCCATAAAATATCTAAAAGGTCCAAAATGTTACATCTCGGAGCGCTACTGCATTATTAAACTGATCATTACTTGGCAAAATGTCACACTGGTGAGTAAATCTAACAATTTCAAGTTTCGTTTCAACATTTTTAAGGATGAATGGTTGCAATATACATATGCACTTGTAAATACATTCGACAATATTAGACAACCTGGAACTTTCCTGTTTCAATATTATACTGCTCCCATGCCCAAAGCAGAGTCCATAAAGAAATAGTTCTCACAGTTTGGTATGTAGGAACTTTATGGCCCTAACACCACCCAACACCTCTGGTCAAATCTTACTGCCCAGCATCACTGGCTGAATGGAAGACAGTCCCTGCAGCCACATTCTAAAACTGGGTACAAATCCTGAAACCAGAAGAGTGGAGGCAGTGGAGGAGTGCAGCCACTTACTTTTGGCCATATGGCATGACTGCAAAGAGAGAGGGGGAGAAAAATGCTGCAGCAGAGTGAGAAAGGTGGAAGGAGACAGCAGAAAAAAAGACAGACAGAAATGAATAAATGAAGAAGATGAGACCGGGTGGGTTCAGATGGAAAGAGAAAAATTGAAAGTGAAGTGAGTGGCACAGGGAATGAGATTGAGAGGGTGAAAGAATGAGGCAGAGAGAGAAAATGGGGAGAATACACAATGAGGAGAGGAGATGATTTCCACCTCCTGCACCACTCAGTTCCTCCTGATATTTGTCCTTTCCACCTTCTCTTACTCTCCTCCTCCTTGTTTCCTTCTTCTCTCCATTTATCTATTTAAAACAAATCTAGTAAACCACACGCAACACGCATACATCATTGTTTTCATCACTTACCCTGTATAGACTTACACTCACTTCCAGGACGCTTACCCTAACCTTAAGCAGAACTGCCACTCACCTAACCTTAACCTTAACCAAAGCCGACACATGCTCTAACCTTACACCCCATCGTTTTTGTAAAATTCGACAAACTACTTTGTGGGAACCAGCCTCCGGTCCCCACAAGTGCACAATGTCAGTGTTGGTGCAACTACTGTCAAAGCCATGTGTCACAACAACAAAGCAAAGCAATATTTATACATGTAATAGTTTATCTTTCTAAGCAGGCTAATCCAAAGAAATGGGTCCTATGACAAATATGTGGATTGAAAAAAGGTAAGTTAGTGTAAGGTAAGAAGAATGTGAACTATATGTATTCATCATATGCTATGTACACAGAGAACAGGTCGCCATTGACCACACACTAAACCTGAACACTACACACTAACTTTTAACTTTTGAAATCACTGATCCTTTCACAAAATTGCAATTTATGATTTTCTCTTGTTTCATTTTTTCAGTTCAGGGTGGTTTAATCTAAATATCATATGTTAATAATGCTTTTAAGATGTCTAAATGCAACAGGAATTCAGCCCCGCTGTCTCTCTGTGTCCTTGTATTGATCCGTTATAACAAGAGAGAACCTGCTGCCATCATAAATCCTCTCTGTCTTTCCTCCTCCTCTAGCTCTGCTCTGTCACCTCTCGTCTTCTTTCTCTTTCATTGTTGCATCTGATAACCAACTCACAGAAAAAGTGCTGCATGTTCTGAAGAGCAGTGCTCTAAAATATCACCTGTCTACAAAAAGAAACCAGACCTACGCAACCATATTTAGTGATCTGACAGTATCCAAGTTAACATTTATGGTAAGACATCGACCAGTAACCATTTTTTAGCCGAGAATCCACTTATTTGATCAAATACTGACTGGCTTTTCAGATGTTATCAGGCTGTGATTTCAACATATTTACAGCTCAGTAAGTGCCAACCCACTGACTAGGAGTTTCAGTAGGTTTTATTATCCCGTGCACCTTTGTTGCTGTGGTTACAATAATAAGCATTAAGCATTCAGATATATGTATATTGGCCTCTCACTGTGTTTACATTTATTTCTCTATACACTGAAAGGCTTAAATATGAGGAAACATAAAGGAGATTCCAGTGCTATAACTCTGATCTATTTTCTTCCAGAGTAATAAGAGTGGACTCCACTCTGAGGTTTCATTGGGATGTTTACTTACACTTCTGCCGAAAGCTATCACTGCTGTAACAGCCTGAGCAGTAAAACCGGGAAAAACGACTTTACAGCTCAGCTCCTTTCCCCAAAGACGCATCTTAGTAAATGATTCTTTATTTTTCTTTTGCATCATTATGGTTTTAGGATATGTTGGTGGTGTCTTGTCGGATGGATGATGTCTGCTTCTCTTCCTTGCTTTTAACAAGTAGGTACAACATGTAATGACTCTACTTGAAGTATAGTAGAAGTCTTTCCAAGCTTTGAAACCTTCATCAAGGGCTACAGCTATAGATTACTTTTGTTATTGATTAATCTGCTGTTCAGTTACTCATTGATCAAATCATTAATCAATAACTCATTTGGTATGAAATCACAGAAAACAGTGAGAAAGTTTCCCTGAGGTATAATTTAACATCTCAGTATTTTAACATTTGTTAATACTATTTGTTTTTATGCAGGCTTCTCTCTGTAGTCAAAGCTAACACCACACCTACCATGCAGTTAAATGAAAAAATCATATTTTTATACAAATCCATTTTGAATTTTTCATTTAAAACTGTTTTCCTCAAATCCCTAAATGATGTCACTTCCTCTTAATGATGATACTAAATGGAATAGTACGGTATCTTAGTGCAGAGATACACTGGTGTGATGGGGTAGAACACGAAACCTATGGACACACATAAATTATTCTATTTTAAAAACATTTCCCATGAATAAAGAATCATTTACAGTAGGTTCCTAAAAACAAAGAAATCTGAGATTTAAATTTTTTGTATTTTATGCTAATAAGTCCACTTGAATTAGTGTCTTCAGTCACTGAAAACAATGTAGACAGGTTTACACCGTCTGATTTTTGCCTTTAAAGGCTGAACAGTTTCCATGGAATGACCCTGTTAATGTTCTCTGGCATAATATGAGGAACATATTTGCAGAGCGAAATCTGCTGGGATTCCCTATTACAAATATCCCTATACCATCACTAATCCAGGTTCATCCCTGGGCCTCCCGCAAAGATCACGTTTAGCTTTTGCCTATATTCAATTTTGCCGCTTACATAACGTGTATCGAGGCCCGGAGGGGGGAACAGAACAGTGCTGGAGAGCAAGCTGTTCCCTTTCTTGCTGATTTGCCATTTCTCTAGTTAAGTTGGTGGCATTGATTTCACACAAGCTGCTACATCTTGTCAGCCATCACTGTGAATAACAGGGACATTTGCTTTCCTTCTCCGTGTTTTAAATTCTGTCTTATGCCGACAGCTCATTTTATCACATTCTGCACTTCCTTCTCTGAACCATTTTGTCTCCTTTTTACCATTTCAACCTCTCAGTCTCTGCTTGCACCGTGTTCTCTCCATCTCATTCTGTCTGTCCCAGAAAACAAGGGGAGACAGTTTCACATTTGTTTCTTTTCTTCCTCTGTCTCTCATCCTCTCTCTCCAGTCATATTCACATGAAAATGACCAGGTCATTCTGTCCAAAACTTACCCAAGCCTCCATAATATTTACTGCCCTCTTATCTGCTTTAATAATTATGGCCAGACCTTGAGCTAACACACAAACAATGCATACCAAGCTAATAATAAGCTTGTGGTTGCTTTGAGAGAAATTAGGGATCAAAAACAGGACAAACAAAGGGTGTTTGGTCTCCAAAGAACCACTACTAGGAAAGAAAAATGACACCAAAAATGACTTACCTGTTTGTCCAGTTCAAACAAATGAAAACGAGGAGTATTATGCCCATTTGCTTTTCAGCTGCACAGAGGTAGTAAGGTCTTTCCAAGGACCTTTCCAAGGACCTTGCAAACGAACTAGGCAGGTAAGAGTACTGGGTGATTCTTCCCAGTAAATTAAAATGTTTTATGTGGCCGATTCAACTGCTGTGCACTGAACCTCATTCATCCAGAGGAAATCACTTTTCCAGTTTAACTTTAAACTTTGTATGAAACCAAACCAAGACTTTGTGTGAAAGTAGACCCCGTGCTGATGCTATAAAATATAAAAAACCTTTGTTTTTTTCCGTGATGGACACATTTGAGTGTTAAAAGTTGCACAAGGAAAGATCACATGTTGGCAGAAAGAGGCGTGCTAACTGAATTTTGATGGCTTCATCCACCCATAAATCATCCAACAAGACAGTCACGAATTAGCCGCAAACTACATTTTTTCCATTCTTAATGGTTGTGGGGACACAGAAGTGGTTCAGCTGACGTTAGTTAATCCAGAGTCGGACTTGGTTTCAGCCTTAATTTTTAAGCTCTGACTAAAGCAGCTTCTTATTTTTAGGCGGTGCCGATCATTTGATCTAGTTAACATTAAAATTGTAAACACTTGCACAAGGCAAACAAGTTAACACTTATACCTACTGTATAAAATAGCCATAAAGGTATCATGACTATATCACAGTTATCACAGTTATCAGAGCTCAAAGTCTGTAACAGTAACATACTTGTCTCAGCAGACACTGAAGCATCAATGCAACAAACAAAACTCAAAGTGAATCATGGTGCATTGAAGAACAGACAAAGAAAAATACACAGACACAGACTGTTGACAGTACCTTACTGTGGATCAGGCAGAAAGGTTTGGAGCTTTTTTGGTGAGGACTGCTGCAAGTTAACTCTGACTCCCTCTTGGTCAAACTGAGTATGAACCAAAACAAGAAAGAAAGAGAACGGGAGATCAGAAGGAGGGAGGGAGGGGTGGAGAGAGATAGAGGGGGAGGGATGGGTGGATTTGTGGGCACAAAAACAAACAGATAGAAAGAGGCAGAGATGAAAAGTGGGAGAGATGGATAAACACTGGGGAATAAAGCAGAGCAAGTCAACTCTCCACTAATGATGTAAGACGTGAGAAGAAGTAGTATCAATGATGAAAAAGGGAGGACAAATATAAGAAAATGACAAAAATTAGAAGTAAATAGAGACAAATAGCATGGTCGAAACACAGTATGTGGAAATATGAGAAAAAAGAAGAGAAGACACAAATACACACCGAGACGAATTCTGATCATTCCAACAGAGCAGACATATGGCCCAGAGTGGATTATGGGTAATTAACTGCTCTTTAATGATCCCTGCTGAGCGAGGACTTTGACGGGACAAACACTGATTACACTGTCGCACTCAAAAACAAGTGTTTGTTTCTAGGAGAATGTGTGTATGTGTGAACATGTGTTCATGCCCCCAGAGAGAAAACCAGGCAAATAACTGGGATAACTGGAATCCACCACACCCACCAAATCCTTAAATCCATCCATCGCCTTTAATCCTGTCTTTGAGTGTGTGTCTATGTGTGAGGGTGTGTGACTTTCACATTGCAGGTATGAATCTACTTTCTTTTTGTACAACTTGTATGCAAATTATTTTTAAATTAACTCAACGCGAGTCTGATGACAAAGAAGACTCGCCATGTAAGGAATGAACAGTATGCATTCGAGTGATAGTTGGTCGAGTGTGTGCAGTACTCTGTGTGTGTGTGTGTGTGTGTGTGTGTGTGTGTGTGTGTGTGTGTGCGCGCAGGACATAATCCACTAGATTTCCCAGGCTTGTCCAACTGTCCAGTGACTCAAGGCCGAATACTGAAAACACTATCAACCCCGAGTCAACTACACAAGGACTGAGGTCATAACACAGAGATAAACTGAGGGAGTGAGGACACGCCTGAGAGATGTTTACAGTGTGTGTGTGTGTGTGTGTGTGTGTGTGCAACCAGAAACAGGAAATAAGAGAAAAGGGAAAGATGTGAATTTGACAACAAATCCGACAAAGGAAACGAGAATCTAATGGAATGTGGGAATATACAGTGCCTTGCGAAAGTATTCGGCCCCCTTGAACTTTGCGACCTTTTGCCACATTTCAGGCTTCAAACATAAAGATATAAAACTGTAATTTTTTTGTGAAGAATCAACAACAAGTGGGACACAATCATGAAGTGGAATGAAATTTATTGGATATTTCAAACTTTTTTAACAAATAAAAAACTGAAAAATTGGGCGTGCAAAATTATTCAGCCCCTTTACTTTCAGTGCAGCAAACTCTCTCCAGAAGTTCAGTGAGGATCTCTGAATGATCCAATGTTGACCTAAATGACTAATGATGATAAA
>NW_018128188.1:51434-84184 GCF_001952655.1 Monopterus albus | reverse complement strand
CCTGAAATGTGGCAAAAGGTCGCAAAGTTCAAGGGGGCCGAATACTTTCGCAAGGCACTGTATCTGCTTTTTATGAATTCACTATGTAAGACTAATGTTTAAGAAGAGATATCCAACATGTTGGAGAAGTAAGTGAGTAAATTAAATTCTCCAAGGAGCTGTGTGCTCATGGGAACTCCATCTTCACCCGTTTTTACAAACGAGGGTATGGCAGAGATGCAAGCTGCTGAAATCATCAACAATTTCCTAAAGTAGAATATGTATATTTGTGTGTATAAGGATCGGTATCAGGGCCGAACCAGGCAAAGTTAGACTGGTCATACTAAACTGACAGATTAGACTCGGTATCAGCAGACACTCGTTATTTAAGGACTCAGATCAGGACAAGTGTTTTTAGACAGTATATCTGATGGATGGTTGAGCTAACTTTCCCACCTCTATAAAAGAGCAGCACACAACTGCTCCAATAAAATTCTTATTTCATGAAGAGATGTTTGGCCATGTAAGGAATGAACAGCTGCTCACATCTGAGTGATAACAGTGTGTATCTGTGTGTGCGCAACTGAATCCACAACATTCCCACTCTCGTCTCTTTGTCAAGCCTCGAAAATTCAGAGGCAGCAAGAACAAAATTAATTCTGCCATGACTTGAATATCCCAGGAAATGTATGTAATATAATTTGCTGACAAAAAAGGCATAATGTCAGAAGAATGAAGGAAAAGCACACACAAAACCATTTTGTGAACAGTGTCAACACTGCACTCCTTTTTGCCAAGCCTACAGCCGTCACTACACTTCATAGCTACTTGTTTCCCATCTGCTCGTATTCACCATGTTTAAGACGTGATAGTGCTGCTAATATCCTGCTGCAAGAAATCTGGGTAATGAAGTCCTCAGAATTCAATTAACTTCCTTTTTACCATGTGCAGGTTTACCTGAATTCAACAGTTACTGCCAGTAGTCATGTTTTCCATGTTGTTACATGTTTTCCAAAAGAGTTACATAACTGAATTAAAACAAACTTTTCTTTAGTGATTTAAGAGAAATGCTGAGCCTTTTTTATAATTAAATTAGAATAAAGTGTTCCAGTTATGATAAGAAGAAAAACTTCAGCTGTTGTCCCAAGGCGGTGTGAGAAAACAGGGTTACATAAGGACATTTTTGGCTCAGAACCTCAGTCTAGTTATAAAACTCTGGTTTGGGATTGATAATGTGGTCGTGGTGTTATGGCTTGTGGACTGGCTTCCTGTTTGGTGCTTTTATTTTGGTTATTTCCTGTCTTATATCACCTCACTTTCCCCAGCTTTACTCCGGTCACAATCACCATTCATTGTTTCCATCTGCTGCTCGTTACCTCCTGGTCTCCTGTCCATATATCCTCCTCCCTTCGCTCAGACTGGTCTCCATGCCTTGCTTGGTCCTGTCTCCTGTGCTCCCTCCTTGATCTCCACACCCGGTTGGTTCCTTTGCCTTCACTTTGGTTCTGGGCACTTGAGTTTGACGCTCTACTGCCTCGGTTTTAGATTCAGTAGGTTCGTCGTTCTGAGTTTGTTACCAGAGTTTAGTTTTTGGCTCCTTGACCATGAGTTCTGTCCTGTCAGGTAGATCACCAAGTACTTTAGTTTCTTATTTTTGAATAAAGACTGATAAACTATTGGAACCAGAGTTTATCTGCATTTTGGATCCTTCCCTGCCTGAAACTTAACACATGGCATTAGTATGTGGAGGAGGCCACGAGGACCACACAGGGCAGGAGAAATTTTGGATATCACTTCATAACCCTCCGTACTTTCTTTGCCCTCTTTCCTTCCTCCATTTCATCACTTTCATTCCTTTTGTCTTTATACATCTCTCCCTACAGCTGATTTAACACATCCTTCTCACCCTCATCTGCCTTCTCCCAAATCCGTCCCAAATCTCTTTCTAACACTTTTCTCTCTTTGTCACTCGGGGAGGCAAATGTTTAATCATCCGTCCATCATCTTTCAGCTTGGCACATCCATATCCTCAGACGGAGAGTAAAGGAAAGGAACAGAGTAGGAGAAAGTATTGAAGATGGGATATATTGATAAAATAAAGAAAAAATGATATTAAACAGGAGGGAAGGAGTTTAAAAGGGCGAGGAAATAGCTGTGTTAAGAGGCTGTGGCAGACTGGGAATAAACAAAACTGTATAAAGATACACAAAAGTGAAACTTCTAAAATAACTTCTGGTCTTCAGTGCATAGTCTATTAGCTGCAGAGACTATGCTCCTCTATGCCGTTTGTGCCAACAGTAACTATTGTGCTAGACCTCGTGCGATCACGACACGAGAAAAGGAGGAAGTTGTTTGACGTGGCGTATAGAGTGACAAATTCCACCTTAGGAGATTGAGGCGGTATTATTGGTACTATTTGAGCAGTAAACATTTACCTTACATACTTTAATCATCCCCCACATCTTTTAAATCACCTCTGGGCATTTAATATTGTGGATGCTACATTGCTTTTGCATATAGATTACAACTAGGGCAAGGTCCAACAGCAGATTCAATATCGCCAGAGATTGAGGTCAGTTGGAGCAAATAGACAATCTATTTTCCCAATCTGTAATAGACTGTTATGCAACATGGAAGCACTGCCTGGTGCAACTGGCATCCTGTTCAAAAAAGCTGGACTGTCCAGATTGTTACTGTACCAATATGCTCAAAGACTGTGAGCCAGACACTTGAGTCAGGATTTCAATCTGTGTTTGTAAAAACAATGCTGACTTCAGGTGATAGAGTGAGATCTCAATTTATTTGGCTGGTAATCAGCTTTTGTATAAATAGGCAATTTAAGGTTGCACAGGTTAACAACAGGCTGAAGATTATTCATTCCTTCTTAAAGTCAAACAGTATAAGAGCTAGAAATATATTTCCAGTGCTATAGTGGATGTAGAACTGTGTTTGTCAGGTACTGAACTGCAAGCAATAAAATAAAGTTAAAGCAAATTGTAACTGTCTACAGCTCCGCAACAACAAATGACAAAATATACACATAATTCACACAGCCACCCCAGGCCCTTGTCAGCTAAACATAAACTAATGTGTTTACAGGCACATGCACAAACAACCAGTGCTGCTTATGGTTCCTGGGTCTCTTACGATAAGTGAATAGAAGACCGCACCACTTTCTGAGCATTATTTCAAGATACTTTAGCTAATAAGTAGGTAGCAAGTGACCGACAACTAGGAACAAGGAAGCATTCGACAAATTGGTTAGGCATCAAGGATACATGCAGTGTGCACATTTAAAAGGACTTTTAGTAAAGATTGTTTTGTGCATGATTTTAACATTTGACCATAATCTAGCCTGAAATATTTGGTATTTCCTGGCAACGCTGGACTCTAGGGAAGCTAGAAAAATAAAAGCCTTTTTTGTTTAAACATGGCTTTGAAAATCAGGCCAGCCCTGTTGCTGTCTTTCCAGTGGAAGGCCTAAAGCAAATTCAGATCCAAACCCAGGTCTTAACCTAAAGTCAGCCTTTTAATAAAGTGACGAAGGGCAAAACACCTTCTCTTCAGATGTTTTTTTTTCTCTGTATTCTTGTTCAGTGATTTGATCTTTATAGAAATACATATTGTAAAGTCTACAAATACAAAGATGCACATATCCACAGGGAGGATTAGGGCCAACCCAGTGTTTTGTTTAGTTCTGCTCTATTATGCTCTTTAATTTCGTTGGCCCCCTGCAGTTTTACCCTGTAGCCCCTTAATCAAATAATCAGTGTCTTTGGTTGGTGGTTAAACATTTAGCTCCCCTCAAAGCCAAAGAATAATACAAATACATCAGGAAAGCACAGAAACTCATTCCAAGATGTGATGAAGCCAAGTCTGTGGCAGCCTCTGTACCAGGTTGCCTTTGTTTATTTGAGGGATTTTGTAACAAAATGAGCTAAATATGAAAAAACATAATTCATACCAAATGAATTATAAATATGGAACAATGTTACTCTAAGTATTTGACTGGCAAAAGTAAGTATTGTTCCAAAATCAATGGAACTGTATCCTTCATATGGTTTTTCTAACAGATAATTTTAAAGTTAAGCTATTTGAAACATTGGGATAACAAACCTTTCACAAAGGATCTAAAGCTTATTTTGCAAGGAAACATCAAGCCATTTACTGCAGTTGCTGAACACAGAACACCCGAAATACAAAAAGATTGTCAAGTACAGTATTTATTTTGAAGGGGCACATTTCTGGATGGCTTTATCACCAAACCCAATGCTCCCAACAGAAGAGAATGTGCAGTATTTGACTATGTTGAATCATCGGGGCACAACTTTGATTATGTTTGAGAAGCAGATTAATATTTCTATTGCCTGTGATTCTTCACGCCGATCAAAACAGGCTTTAGTGTGTGAACTTCCAAAAAAAAAAACTACCAAAACTAGAGGTCGGCTTTCCCCAGCTACTCTTATGTGGCATTATTTCAAAGTGCACATTATCCTTCAGTGTGCTATCAAACTAAAATACACCCCTGAGGCTTCACTGTGATCATCCCTGCAGCACCAGTAACACATGATGTCATCACTGTGTGATGCGCTGCTGCCGGTTCACAGGCTCGGAGAAGAACTATGGGAACCCGCATCACACTTGGCCTAATTTGTTAAAAGCATCTGCTGTTATGAGTATTTGACCAGGCAGCATGAGAGTGAAGCCAAATCTGCACTGATTGTCTGCAGAAGTGAAATCCGAAACACATGCTGCACTCCACTCCATGTGTTTTGATTAAAAATAACAGTTGGCAGAGAGGACCCAAGGGCGGTCTTGCAAAAGGATTTGCAGCACAGACTTGTCCCTGTGAACGTTACTAGGTCCGACCCAGTAAGACTGCCGTTGTTGCTTTAACAATGAAGTGACTAAGGTGCTCATTGAGACCGAGCGGCCGCCTCTGAGGCTGAGAAATGAATCCAGTGCAGAAGTGTTGAAACCTGCAGAAGCTGAATGAATCCCTCCAGCTCAACCTAAGTTTTCAAGACCTGTAAAAACAAACTAATAACCAACGTACACAAGATGTACTATACAGTATCTGGTTTTCCCTTACAGACTGTTACGTTATTGATTGCTTCATGTATATACAAAAGAGCTTCTCACAGTTGAGGCTGAATCCTGAATATTAATGTGCATCCATGTAAACACCCTGACTGTTAAGTCCCAGTCTCTCTGGTTGCTTGGGCTCAGGCTTCTCGCTGCCAGAGCTGTGCGGCTCTCACTCATTCCTCCAAACCAGAGAAAATCGGTTAATCTCTCGAGAGCAGATAACCTAATGCTGCTGGAAATACTGTGGTCAGACGCCAGGGACAAGAAGTCCTCGACTGAACTCTGGAACTAAAGGAGATGACGACTGCTAGCATTCAGTCTCCTAATGCAATTTTATACTTGACCCGTTTTTTTTTTTTTTATTTCATTGATTATTTTACTCTTCTGATTGACCCCAAACATAAACAGGTCAAAGTTTCAAATTATTATGCAGTGGATGTATTATTTTGTAACAACACAAATACTTCAGGGGTTATGAACACTTTGGAAACTTTGCAGCTAAGTGAAGAAACTCCTGTGGGGAAGGATGTGGAATGATTAGCTATTGTCAAACGTACGAAGGCCTGTGGGAGGTGGTGTCACGGCCCTAAGTGTTCCTACAAGTCTGAGAGTAATTTTCTGTCTCAAAGGAGGCTTTCATTGGAGGAAAAAAAAGAGTTTAGTCAGGGATGAAGTGTAATTCATGACTCCTAATCTTTGGGAGGTAATGAGACAATATTCCTAATATTCTCTCTCATATATGTAGCTGGCAAGGACACACCTCTAAATATAATGTAATCACCTTTAACTATCACCTCAATAATAAACATATAATTCAATTTATACATTTATGATCATTTCACCAAAGACATTGAGCTTCATAAGCACAGATATTAAGGCAGAAGTGTTGCACTGAAGTGCATATAATTGCCCCTGATCTCATTCAGTGTGTATGCTGCTGTATGTGAGGTCTTCCTGTGTTTCTTGTCTAGAGGCTGAAATTAAAGCTGCGTTAACCAACTTCTCCCTCTGATTTTCAACCGTTAAAGGGCAAAGTGAGAGAGAAAAACTCAAGCAGCGCCCCCTCCTCTTCCCTCTTCTCCCTCTGGTCCTCTTTGTCCCTCCTGCCCTGTCTCTGAAACTACGTCATATGTGGTCACGACAGCCAAAGACAGTTGTAGCAGTCAGGTATCTAGCAGTAATAACCAGCTCCAGAACTAAGGTTTACAGAATATAAAGCCCGTGGTTTTTGGTGGTATTGCAGAGACACAATATCAAATAAAGAGGTTTACATTTTAGTGATATACATACGTATGTCTAACATTGTTTATAGGGGATGTATCTGCAGTAACACAAGCAGTTAGTAGTACAGCAGTGAGACAGACTTTTTTTTTTTTTTACTCGATTTCCCTGAATTTGTGCTAAATCTTGGTCAATGCAGCTTTGAGAAGGACATGTATGGTTCTCAGCATCCCTCCAAATGCTATATTTACTGTATTTGTTTACATGCTCTTCCTTCTCTGCTTGCATTCAAGGTTCCAGGTTCAGCTTTATAACTACAAAATACTGAAGACAAAGTTGCTAAGACAGCAACACCTGAAGCTTCAGTACAGCAGCTGAGGTTAGTGACACTTGACACACATCTCCTGCTTAAAAACTAAATGCTGAAAACAAGCGACTCAGAAACAGAATCTACAACCAATCCATATCAATAACTCTGTTTTCACTGTTGTTGATTGCTGTTCCAACTTATACTGGCACAGCACTCCTCTGACATTATTAAATGTCTCTTCCATTGCTATTCATCTGTCTCTATATCTCTCTGACTCTCTCATATCAAAACCTATGCAGTGACGGCACAGAAGCCAGAGTCGCAGACACTGTAGCACCTTAGCATTCAAGTTTTCTAGTTTTTAAGCTGGATCTTTCTTCGCAGGTGAATTGTAACATACAAGTACATCCTTTTTAAAGGATCATTCTGGTTTATCACACCTTGGACTTGATGTTTGTAAGTTGAATGATTATTTCTGTCATTTATGAACCCATAGCCTTCACAAAGTAACTGCTGAGATCTGGGAAAGTAACCTCTCTAAAAAGCATGAATGAAGCCTACAACAATCTCCCTGCAACATCCCCCGTTCCCCCGACCAATGTAGCCCCTTGCGTTAAACACATCAGGGAGTTGTGTTTTTACCTGATCACACTGATCACCCACTAACACCTTCACTTTGTTCTTCATTGTTCCTTCTTTCTTCCTCACATTTCCCTCAGTTTCTCTTCTTTTATATTATGCTGTCACTTACACGCAAATAAATGTAGTCTACGTGCAAATGCACAGTCACCCTCAGCAGACAAACACACACACAGCCACACGGAGTCGGTCTTTCTACTAAAAACAATGACTTCCCTCGTGTTTTCCTCTTTGAATTTTTTACTCTTCCTTTCAGTCATCTTTGCATGTCCCTTCTCTCCCTCTTATCAACATGCCCCATTAGGCCTTTTCTAAAGCTAAATGAGGCAACTAATTACATTTTAATTAATGTCAGTTTTGGGGGGTGTTCAGTATTTTTGAGTTTTTATTATTCACTTTATCTTTGAATTAAATCACACGCACACACAAACACTTGAAATTGGGTTTCACGTGTGAATTCCCTTTCCATCTTTCTGTCTCCATCCTCTGTCTTTTCTCTGCAGTGCTGCTGAGTTCTCACAGTCTCCACACAGGGTCAACTAATACTCAACCTGTTTTAACAAGATGTCCTTAAAAGAAAAAATATAGTGGCTCTCTCTGGCCTGTTCTCATCACTCCTGTCAACGGAGCCATTTCTGGACAATTTTGTGAGCGGATTACAGAGGCTGGAGGGCATGAAGGGAAGAAGGTAGCTGGAGAAGAAGAGGGCAAAAAGGAGGAGGATGAGGAGGAAGGGACTGCTGGCAATAAATAAGTCCCCCCATCAAATCCCAAACTCTCATTTATTGGAAAAAAGATCAACCTTTGCACACTATTCCAAGCACATTTATAGGCATGTACACACACATAAAGCAAACATGGCTTCATCCTTCCAATTCACTGAGGTTTCATGCTGCTGTTGCAAAAAAGACAACTGAGTGATGAGCCACAATGTAAATGAAGGGGAAGAGGCCGATTAAAAGAAGGATGTACTCAAAGTTTTCATGGTCAGTGGCACACGGATCATGTTGAACTGCAAGCAAACATATATAGGCAGCTCTCATGCAGATACAAGGGTGAAGAAAATGTAATCTGACATGTTTAAGCAGAAACAGATGAGAGTTAGAGGGGAAGAGAGGGAGATATAAGTTAACAGGCCATAATAGCAGCTTCTGTGTACACTTTTGGTTCAGATGTGACCAGAGGCGAGGAGCAACAGAGAGCTGACAGAAATGGAATGAGAAGGAGCGTCTCCTGGAAAACACATTTACCTTTGACAAATCTGCCTGCTGAATATGAGAGGAACATAGTTTTTTTTATCTCTGATATACACTGATTTTTTTTTTTTTACATTTTCAAAACAAATAGTTTTTTTTCCTCAAGAGAACACATTTTAAAACTTGACATCCTTTTAGCAATTTACAAACCCTACACTAATTGGCTCTTGTCTCCAAATCTCTAGTCTGACTTATAACACACAGGTGCATCTCCCGGCACAGTGCACAACAAACGTGTCTGTTGTCGTTATTTTTTGTTAAAAGAATACCGCTGTATCTTGCTCATGTCTAAAGTCTCCTTACTGTTATGGCAACACAAGCGTCATCCCCCATTAGAGGTATTTTTTTCCAACACATTAATTTGGCACTTCATAACTGGTGAAAATGAATCTCCCACACACACACACACAGAGCAAGTAACAATTAGAGAACTGAAACATGAGTCTTTCATGTCTTCTTTTTCTTCCTCCTTTTCACACATCTTCCCATCTTATTCTCTTCCATCTCCCAACTTCTTCTTCTTATTCAGGTTTCTTCAGTCCACAAATAACATTTCTCATTCTGGGTTTTCATAACTCCACTTTGTCTTTTATTTTATTCTATTTTGTTTTGATTTTGCTTTGTGGTCCCTTCTCCTTCTGGGAGCCTCTTGTACTCCTGTACCCTTCCTCTCTCCCTCCTTCATAATTATCCGTTTCTCCTTGTAAAATCATTCTGCTGCCTGGAGGACACACACACACATATTCAGTAACTACATACAGTATAAACACACCCATCACTGACTCACAGCCCACAAACAGACACATTACACATTCTCTGCAGCTCTCACACAAACACACACTCTGACACTGTGAGTGCACTGTGGTCTCATCTCAGTAGACAATGAAGTGTACTCCCTAAAATAAGAAAGACCAGCTCCTTTCTGACCTTTTACACTATTTAACTCATTTTTGTCTCTGTTTTTATAGTTTGTTCTGCAGAAATTGCTCCTAAGATAAATGAAAAGAGAGAATCGACAAGTGCATATAAGCCAGAGTAAAATTTTTTAGCACACTGCTGACAAACCTCAATAAATCAACAAAGTATACAACTCTTGGGTTTACCAGAGCATATGAGGTGAAAGTGAAGTGATTGAGCCAGTTTGAGGCTCCACTGAGTCAGAGAGGAAATTGAACCTCTCTCCCTGATGCGATCACCAAGTCATTTCCTACAGTGAGAAGCTAAGAGGAAGCGGAGTGTTTGAGAGAAGCAGAGTCCATCGATGACTCAGTGATTCACTGTTGTCTGTGTCTGTTCGGCTCAACCTTACCCCATTTGTCTCCAGACAAGTGAAACAATGAGTTACAATTAGCAGCTAATTATTTACATTGTTTCTTAAGGTTGTTAATTTGGCACTATTTTTTAAACCAAATAAGGAGTGTAACTATTAATAACGTAGTTTCTTATTGCCAAAAAGCATGGCTTCAAGCGTGTGCACACTGTGTCCTAAATTCAAAAAAAGTTTGTTTTTAAACCCGCCCCTTAAAATTGTTTTCCACAATGTAGAAGAGAGAGAAAGAGAGAGAGAGGGAGAGGAAGAAAGAGAGAGAACACAGTGTGGCAGAGAAGAAGCAGAGAAGGATTAATGTGATGGTGATAATATCAGATGTAAAGAAGAGAGGTTGCTCTCCCACATAGACTCCAGTGAGGGGACTATGGAAAAGTGGAGGTTGAAGCCAATAATTGAGCTCTACTTCCACCTAGTGGCCATAACCATATTACATCTCTTACACTGACTGCTGAGTTTCTTAATTAACTTGATTCATCAAATCAACTATTATTATTTAGGGGAAAGTGAAACCAAAAGATGCAGGATTTTGGGTTTTACTGGGTATAAAAGCTAATTTTCTGGATCTATTTCTTGAACTGATCTCACCACCGCCTCCACTACCTCGACAGCAACACGCACAAAAACACACGCATACAGTACAGTATAGTATTGTTGAGTCACCCACATCCGGTTTCTGACTTCATGCCAACACCACACTGCTTGGAGACTCATGATTTGGGCTAAAAATATTTTTTAAAGCACAGTTTAAGAACATTAATCATTTATGGAGAAAATGTAGACGTTTTACAAAGTACTTGCAGAAAAGAAAACATTTCAGTGGTGATTAACTAACTGCAAGAGTGGGAGTTCATCATTTTCAATGCACCAGTTTTCTATAGAAGTATTCACATTGTTAGATCAAAATTAGTCCAAATTAGTGTCCACCTTCATGGGGGCTGCAAGCAGCCCTGCCGATGCTGGCTCTGGATCAACTGGCTGCTCATGATTCTGTCACTGAACCGTTCCTCCAAAAACCAAAAGTCATTTTCACATTGCATTATTCACAACACTACCTCTGGTCTAAAGATAAAGCATTGGCTGGGGAGAAAAATGGTCAATTGAGGATTTAAGATTCTATCCCTCAAAGAGAGTGAAGAGTCTTAATGTCTCCCAATGTTTTATAATCCATGCATTCAGTAACATACAAAGAGAGAAAAATGAAGAGCAGAGAAAAGGTGAGGGAGAGTGAGAGATTGAGGGCTAAAAACAGAGAGACAGCAGAGATGATACTGTGTAAAAACTAAAAAGAAGATTAAGACAGATGATGATGAATGTAATAGAGGCAAACTTCATTGTGTTGCTTTGGGGTTTTATGTGTTTGGCTATGGTTCCAACTTCCTCAAAAGACTCAGAGTAAAATCCCTCCTGAGGCTCCATAGCTTCCCACCACATCCTGATAAAAATGTGTTGTCAGGCGAAAGAGACAGGGCTCAGCCAATCACAAGCCAGCATTTTACCTGCCACTGTTTGGCAAGAAATTTTAGCCCAAAGAAGATACAAACAACTGAGACACTAGAGACTGAAAAATCACTTCACAACTGGTTCAAATTAACAACAAACACACAGACTGAATAAGTTAAGCTAAAATGAAATATCAATTTACATGTTAGGTTGAAAAAAATGAGGGGAAAAGTTTAAGGAATTGGAAATGATTCTGATATTTTTCCTTATGTTCACATTAAATTTTCAACATGCAGTAGACATGAATGGACAGAGAAGAGTGTCATTGTTCTAAATATATAATAGCTGAAAAATGTACTGATAGTGCAGTTGGAAGACTCCTGCTGATTTTTTTATTTAAACATGTTTTAGAACTACATTTCCCATCATGCTTGGGGCAACAAAAGGTATCATGTTGCTATGGAATGAGTGGGCTATGTGTGGGTTTTTACCTTGAGCCCCTTTTTTTAAACTTTAGCTTTAATTACTTTACATTATGGGAAATTTACCCCATGAAAGTCACGCTGCAGTAGCATCCACCCCGACCTCGTCCCTATCAGCTTTGCACAGGAGGTCTCACTTCTGAGCTGGAGAGAAACATTTCCAGTGAATATATGTATTTCTACATATATTTGACTGGACTCACTATTGAAAATCTTGTGTTCCAGTTTTCAGGGTTTGTTGACGATACAGTCTACTGAGACAAAGACGTCCTCTTTCTAGCTCACACTGCAGCTGGACGAAGCGAGGGATGACAGAAAGAGAGGGATGCACTTTAAATCATTTGCATGTGAAATAGACTGGCACGTAGATCAAAAACTAGAGCTGGAAGGAGGTATGTAAACACATACAGAGTCCCATCAGTGTGTGTTGACAGCAGCAGCCCTGTGTGAGCAGAGAGGTATGAGAGGCTGATTGCAGAATATTTACTGCTGAGTCTGTCTAGACAGAAAGAGAGAAGTATGATCAAGATGAAGTAGGCAAGATGGATGAAAGTAAAGAGAAGTAAAGAAAGGAGGGATGAAAAGCAGTGGTAGAAAAATGTTGGAAAGAAGGAATCTTCAAAAGGGGGGAGAAAGGGGGAATAAAGAAGGAATAAAGTAATAACTACGGAAGAAAAGTACCTGTAAAAAGAAGAAAGGGGGGAGGAAGCAACATGGAGTAACAGAAAAGTATCAGTAGGTAAGATCAACACAACAAATGGAGATCACATCCAAAACTAATCAGAACAGCTTCCTAGATTCTCCTGCAGAGCTGTGGTCAAGCTGAACAGTCAGAAAACGCAATTAAACGTAATATAGAAGTAATCAAATGTTAAAGCTGCTCTAACCAAGATTTATATTTTAAAAAGGGTAAAATGGGGGCGCCCCAGTAGCCTGACTGATAAAGTTCATACCACCACCCAGCACCAGACAGTAGACAGGCTTCCACATTACCCATGTATGTTAATAGAAAATGTTATCAGGTGGTATAACCTTTCATTTAAAATATATTCGAAGTTGCAAAGTCATTTTATACATAGCTAGATTTCTAGGAGACAGGGCTGCTATATGTACAGACTTTCTTCTGCTCTCAGACTTGTGACACCTGTATCAACATTTAGTGACACAGTTTCGAGTAGTAAACCTTGAGTGACCTTTACTCAAAGTTGAATTTGTGCCAGGATTGCTGAAGAGACAACTGCACAGTCAAGCAGAGCACATAAACAGAGAAGTCTGTCATTGTCAGCCAGCCTGCAGTATTAGTCAGACACATACACACATGGATTTTACAACTACATACACAGCAACAATACACACTGACGTTACACACTTAAAAAAAAAAACTCTGTTTTGCAACTTGGAATAGGAAGTGAAAGTGAGGTAACAAATGTGTGTTGTACACACTTATCATACTGGAAAGACCACTTGAAACTTACACTGGTGGCCTGAAGCACTGGCCACCTACAAGCTAATCAAGAGACTGCTGAACGATGCGGCCCTTCACAGAGGGCACTGTACTAAGTGATATGAATGTGACTCTAAATGTTAGGGTAGGCTTCTATGGTGAAGGAATCATATTATGAGGGTCAAACTCTCATGGAAATATTGCTTTTAGGTTCAATATCAGGGCGTTTCATACTTGTGGCACCACCTCTGTTTTGCAACATAATGCAGAAGCCTGCAATTCTTTGCAAATTACATAAAAATATATCATAACTTATCTAACATACTTGTTCAACACAATACGAAACTGTGGTTTTACATACAAAACAGCCAGAGTAGCCGTTTCCAGCCTTTATCCTAAGCTAACTGCCTCCTGACTGACACTAACAAACAAATAAGCACATAACCCGAAATGTAAACAGTTTTAAAATTAAATACATTTCTCAGCAAATGAACAGAATTTTCAAACTTCACCCTTTTCCCAGAGGAAATGGATTTGCATTCTTTTATTTTCCGAAGTCACATATCCCAGAGTTCTACTTGTATCCTCTCTTTTTATCCCTTTGCCCCAATCATCACTTCTACCTTTGTTTTTCACACTTCTGTCATCCTTCTGTTTCCATAACTCACGGGTTTTTTCCACTTTCACCTTTTATTATCCACTCCACCTTCTCTCTCTCGATCTCTGAGTATGTCCATCACAAACTGGTTTGTCATCACGAGACAAGCTGCAGAATAAGACAGTAGGAGGGAAGACGGATGAAACTAGACACAAACAGAAAAAAACTGTGGAAAAGACAAATCGCTGTGGCAGATGAGGAAACAAGAAGAGTGACAGCTTGACAAACAAGACATATGACAGCTGAAAAGAGAAAAGCCCACTGCTATAGAAAAATCTGCCTGAGGGACAGATGAGGAAACTTAACATACAGTCAGAAAATTGTAAACCAGATGTACAACTTTCTCTGCAGCAAAACAAACTTGTACAGGCTCATTTATTCTGACACAAACACACAAATCTAGTAATTTAGAAACATTTCCTGTCCCATAAATGTCAGTGTAAACAACCAGGATCAAATAAAAACAGATTACATAATGATGTTGTGTCAGTATCATCCTGTAGGATGTTATCCAGGAAGTGTTGTTGGAGCAATTTTGGTCAAAAACTGAAGAAGAAAAGAAAATCAGGTAAAACTACCTACTCCAAACAAATGTCTGTGGATGCATAAGCTCACACAGTATGTCGCCAAAATAAAAGTTGAGACCCCTAGTTCACAGCACCTACATCTTTCACATCTTGAACCCACAATCTTTTCTTATATCAGCACTTATATGGTTGAAATTTCTATGCTGCCACAACAGGAAGTTATGAAAACTTTGTGTGAACATTGAACTTGACCGCTTGATGAAAACACTGCATCTGTCAGTAGCTTGGGTTCATTCTTGGCCAAAAGCATAATGGCACAAAATCCTCTGAGAACATGTTGTCTTCCTCCTTCATTCGGGCTCCCTCCAACAACAGAGTTTTTAGAAGACATGGACAAATAAGCTCATTTAAAACTTTTGGGCACATTTAAATGTCAGCCTCTGAGACGGCAGCGTCTTTGGGAGACACACAAAAGATCCAACAAAAAAGACAGATGGAGAGCTGAGGAGTCCTGGCTCATCATCTTTCTTCTTTTTGAAATATTTCAGGAAACTTCCAGGCAACAAACATCCCTAGGTACATTATAAACTGTTCAGGAGCAGCCTGTCCAAATGCCCTGTGTAGCCCTGCCATGTGGTTCGGCTTGCACGGCAGACCTTCCTTTAGCCTGAGGCTGGCTGGCATGAACAAACACCAGCTTGTTGTATTTCCCTTTCATACAGCACAGAAGGAATTTATATCCCCACAAAACATCAATCGGGTGTATTGACTGATTTTTCCTCCTCAAAAAGAGCAAAGTGACTTTTCAGATTAAAACTACAATATGCAAGATCAGGAACTCAAGATGACACTAGGCAGAAACTGTGTTCCTCAAAACTTCACTTGACTACAAAACTAACCAGTCAAACAGAAATAATGCCAGGGTGACAAAGGTCTTGAAACTCCTCAGAGGTTCTCATTTTTTACTTTTCGGGAAATGCAGCAGCCCAGTTTCACAAGAAATGATGGTCCACGGTGTAAAACATAGCAGTGTTACAATACCGGCTGTAAAATGACTCGACACCATATCAACCTTTCAAAGCAGAAGTACTGTGACACAGTGTTGCAATGTCTCACTTCACCATGCACAAAATCATGAGACCACCACAAATGAGGCCTCGTTACGCCACACTCATATCAGCGAGGCGTCGTGTTGATTTTGAATACTGAATGTACTTCTCAGTATTTAAAAGGAGAACTGTAGAATCGGTTTTAAAGTGATCTGTTATCAAAATAGTAGTTTTATAGAATTAGTAAAAATGAATAAAATAGTAGACTGCATATATTCAGGCTAACTCTTGCTGCATGGTCTGAGATTTATTCTGCCTATACAAATGCAGTTGGCCAGCAAATGGCGCCATTGAAACTGTGAAGTTTTCAATCCAACTGTATTGATTCAGTGTTTCATAAAGCCTTGGTTTATCCATCACTACTGTAAAACTGTGACAGAAATGTTTTTGTATCCAGCCCAGTGCCCTTCTTTGCCTACTTCTTCATGTTTTATGGTGGTTGGCAAACAACAAAATGCCACCAGCTGGACTGGAGAGTGAATTGAGATGCTAACATGTCATGTCAGTTGAAGGTATATCACGGTGAACTACTGAAACAACAAACACCTGACTTTCAGGCAGACAACCAGAGGTTGCACCCCATGTCCGATGTTATACTTTCATTAGAGAGTTTCCCACATAGTTTGTGCCCAAATGTAACCACAGATAAGGAACATCAGCAGTTTTCTTTCATTTTGGCTGTCAGAAAAACGTATCAGTGTCACAGTTTTCAAGGTGTTATTGTGAGAATAGTACGCTTTACACTGGTCAAAGGTCAAGATCACAGTGTTTATTTGTCATATGCACAGTTAGGAAACGTACAATGAAATTCTTACTTTGCCGTCCACATGAATGCCACACAAGTGAAATATAAAATAGATGAGCAATAACACAAATCTAAATAGGCAGTAAAATCACAAATCTAAGGCACTTTAAAGCACCAAGTGAAGGAAGTAAATAAAAATACAACAAGAACACAATATAATGCAGAATATGTGCTACGTGGGAGTCGTGGAGTGTAAATACTCAGCAGTGAGTGTGCAATTGTGCATGTGCAAAATGAGTATGTAAATAGTACAGATGGAATTACATGAGGTAGATCCTGAGTCAGCTGTTTAGGAGTCTGATGGCAGTCGGAAAGAAAGGAGTCCTGGTGATCTTCTCCACAGTCTTTACCACTCTCTGCAGGCTCTTGTGGTCCATAGCAGTAGTGCTGCCATACCAGACAGTGATGCACCTGGTCAAGATGTTCTCAATAATGCAGCTGTAGAAGTTGCAAAGGATCCTAGGCAACATGGCAAACCTCCTCAGCCTCCTCAGGAAGTACAACCACCGTTGGGCCTTCTTGACCAGCTGTGTGGTGTTGAGTGTCCAAGTGGACCAACGTAGCTATTATGAATTTTGCTGGGTTGAATGTAGGCAGATACTGTGATAAAATAATTCAGTACAGACAGTATAACATTAAACCTTCAAACTGAACTGTGTACTGAATTATATTTGTCACTTACCAAATCAGTAGCTTTTAGCTGTGAAGTCCTCCCTGTCATACACAGTAATGTAATTCCTGGTTTAAAGCTCACTGCATGTGGGAGATTAGTATGTCTGAGAGACACCATCTCCTTGTCTGACCACAACCATGTACAAGGAACCAGAGGTAAAGTAAGATGTAATGATGCACTTCATAGATGGGAAAACAGCTATATAATAAGATCAACAGATGTTAGGTAGCAAAACAATCCAAACCAGCATTTGTGTGCGTTTGAGTCATCAGTGTGAGCTGCCGAGATCAGCAGGGGCTTGTGGTTTGGGTAATAATGTCCACATGGAGTTGCTTCCAGTTTGAAAACAGGTCTTGATCAGCTGCGTTTATGCTTATTTGTTTGGAACGACTCAAGCATCCTCATATGAAAGACATCTGTTTATCTTGGCTCCATGTGTGAAGTATACACTATTAATAGTCTTACAGGACTGATTTTAGATTCTCTGTTAGTAGATTCACAATGTTTATAAGAAGAACAAACCAAATATACAGTATCATTAATTAGTTCTATCCATTTGAGCCGAGTGAAAACATACATTTGTCTGGCCCTACATAGTTTTGGAATTCAACGTTTCACAACTTTTTTATTACTGTCCCGATGTCCAGTTTAGAAGATTCAGAAAAGAAATACATCTACAGACCCTCAAATGACTGAATCTAAATCATCTCACTCATCTGATCACCATTTCCAGATACAAAATTTAATTTGTAGCTCCCGCTGTGTAGAAAACCAGTGTCATCACATCACAGTTACCAAAGCTTTCCCTCCTCTTCAACTTTTTCCAATTACCTGATGATATTGTGATGTATTTGACATGAACTCTCTTCCAGGAACGAAGCAACATGAGCTCAAAAGTAAATGAATGTTTCAATATCCAGCTTTACTGTATCAGTGCATGTGTAAACCACCACAAGATAAAAGTGATATAATAACTGAGGAGTGCAACCACTCCCAGGGGTCTGTGAATTTCTTAGTATGAGGAGCAGCCAAAATGGCCCCATAACGATGGACTCAAACTACAATTTACCCACGCAACCTTAAAACACGCACATACACGGCAACGGATATGCTGACTGGTCTCTTGACAACACACTTAAGGTGACAAGACAAATGTGGCACTGAAAACATGCAGCCAACCGGGTGTGTGCACTGGTCAGACACACACACACACACACACACACACACACACACACACACACTACCTTTAAAGAAATTCACTCTGAAGTAGGTGTCCATCTTTTCCTCATCATCCGCCGTCCTCCCCTGTGTAGGCGAACGCCTCCATTTCCAACGCATCCCTCCTTCCTCTCCATCTACCTGCCTATATATTTCATGCTCTGTTGATTTTTCTGACTATACACTCTCCCGCCTGTCCACTTGTTCCTCTTCCAGCTTCACTCTCCTCTTCCAGTCTTTTTGCCCCTGATGTCCTCCCTCCCTCCCTCCCTCTCTCTCCTCACTCCTTTGATTACACTTTCTCTCCTTCACTCTTTCTCTCTCACATGGTCTCCTTCTAGCAACAGTGACAGTGATACATGATAATCCAATCCCACATTTCAGTTTTTCTTTTTTAATAAATCTGCAAAAATGTCAAAAATTCTGTGTTTTTCTGTCAATATGGGGTGCTGTGTGTACATTAATGAGGAAAAAAATTAACCTTGTAGCTGATAAGAACACACAAATTCCAAAATACTTAAAATCATTGACTCTCTCTTCTTTCCTACATGTGAGCCAGGTAAGTCCATAATGAACTACTATCCCCCTCTTCCTCTCTCATTCTTAAATTCACACACACACACACACACATCACTGCTTGTCATCTGGAAGTGATTGCGTCCACCGATACAACGTGCCTTTGCGGACACATAAAGCATCTCAGTGTTGACAGCCAACCTTTTGTTTATTACAGCTCAGAACAGAAATAACAATGAGAAAATCATTTCACACTGCGAACACACGCACACATGCACTCTGTTAACTCACTCATACCCAGGACGGCTGTCGGTCACTCTCATAAAGTTCAAATTCCTCATAACATAATGTTAGAAAGACCACAAACACTTGCAACCACCCACACACTGAAACTGACAGATGAACAATATTTCTTGGTCACCTTTATATTATAATAAATCTCATTTTTATCTATAACTCTTTTCAGCAATATAAAATGTTATATAGTGTAACTATTTAATGGAAAAAAATGACTCCTATGAGCATTTTATTCTGCTGCCCCTATGTGTTTTGGCAACTTCTGGGATGAACTCCATAACATCACATACACACAAACACTTTCACTATTACTAAACCTTCCCTTGTGTGTATAGTCTTATGGCTTACGTATGCAGTCATCATGGAGTCGATGGATGCTCTTTGCACAATATACCAGTAAGAGGTCAAACACTCTGCCTCATAAACACACACACACGGCTGCCTGGATGCTCTCATCCCCTTTCCTCTCCTTCCTCTCTGTGATAGGAATCTGCTCTCTAGGAGATAACATAAACACTGTCCTCATGTTAGCACTACAGTGAGGGACACTGTGCGTGTGTGCGCGCAGCAGAGGACAAGACAATGAGAGGCACACGCACAAAAAAACCAGATGAGATGTAAACAAGAGAGAGGAAAACAGTAAAATCTGAACACACGCATACACAAAAACTTGTTTGATGCAGAGGAGAGAATAGAGAGTGAGAGATGATGCTTTACTGCAAACATACACAACACACACACACACACACACACACACACACACACAGACAGGGCCTCTTCCTGCTTTTCACCACTGTTGTTACTCAATCTCCTGGACTTCTGGGGTATTTGTTATTTTTCACAGTGTGGAGGAACTGGAGGACTTTGGGATCTTTGTGGTGATTCGCTTCACTTTTATTCATCCAGACTTTTAATTCCCACCATCTATGCAGTTTCCTAATACAGTACTCTACTGCAGAAAAATAAATCACAGTAGAGGTCATGACGGAGCAAAGGAAACAGTTTGCCCTAAAGTCGCCTAATTACTGAAGTAATGGACAATTTTAGGTGCTTGTGCTTTACCTAAGGTGATATTAGCCTGTCAGATGCTCAACTACATTGTTTTCCATCCAAATTAACAGTGCAGACATTTAGAAACTGTCACCTGTTTGTCCACTGACAAGCTCTTTTTCTTTCTGGTTCTGGAGGGTTAATCGCTTCATTTTCCAGGGTTATAAAAAAAAGAAAGTGTCATGGAAACAAAGTCTGACAGATGTATGTGCAAGACAAATATATGCTCAAGATCCATGTAATTTCAAAATCAGGTCCAACTTATTCAATTTAATCAAAAAGATCTGGTAACAGGCTTGTTCTTTTCACCATTTGACAAATCGGTGCCTATATTAGAAAAAGACAAACTACATGTAGTTCACAGGACAACAGGAGGGCAAGAGACACCGGGAGACAAGACATGAAAAACGCATACACACCGAGGACATGCTGGTTGTATTTCAGTTGCACCAGATGGTTGCCATGGCAATGCGGCAGAGGGAGGGAAATATTTAAATATAGAGAGAAAAGTTTCATCCCTTTGGCTGTACGAGTACAAAAAGAATGTGTGTGTCTGAAAGGGAAAGGGCTGGGCTCTTGGCCAAGACAGGAAGTTGTTAGTAGGTTTTCTTCTATGACGCTTTTACCTGCGTCTGCAACTTGCTCTCTTTTTTCCCCAGAGTACAACAGCACCTTTTCCTCTATACTTTACTATATCAGTTTCCTAACTTCTACTCACACACACACTCAGATGTTTGTTTACATTCCTCATTGGGACTTACATTCCTGGAAACTTACCCTAACCTTAACCATAACCATTATCCTAACCTTAAACCAAGCCATCACCCTAAATGATGGGGACCAGAGAAAAACACACACACACACACACACACAAAATGTCTCACACGTGCACTGACACTGTGTGCAAACACACACATTCACTTTGAAGACATAAAGCAAGGAAAACACGTTCAGCTCCAACAGAAACATTAAATGCAGCACATCCACTGTGGTTTCTCACAGGCCTTGAAAACACACTCACACACAAAAACAATGATTTATTGCAGAGACTTTCTTAGAATTACCACTGAATCATACAACTCTCATCATATGAGAATGTGATGAGGCCAGGAAAAAAAAAAAAAAAATCTCTGAATGTATGTGTCATTTTGGACCAAATGGAGATAAAGGAGTACAACCCAGGTCTAAATAACAACTCCATTTGTCTTTTACGAGTCTGCAAATGAGATTCACTTCTGACACTCTGGCAGCTCTGAATATTAAATTTCACCTTAACCTCAATCAGATTAGTGGAAAATGACCATCTTTCTGCTGCGATGTGTTTGGAGCAGTGCCAAGAAGTTTCTGTTCACCACTACTGCTCTCTGAATCACAGCCTGTAGGAAGAGAGAGCGAGGGGGAGGGAGGGGGGGAGGAGGTGAAGTGAACATTTTGACAGCGAAAAGATGTTGAGTCTGAACCTGTGATAAAAGCCAAGACGTATAAAGTCTGTTGCTGCTGAATTGGTTACGGTATGAGGTCATAAACAAAATGTATTTATCTAAATGATCTCTAACAAGTTTCCAAAGCCGTTTTTTGGAGGACTTGTTGCATCCTGCATGCATCACTCTTTACCAAAAGCCTGCTGAAAAGTGTTGGAGGATGGAAAGAAAAGAAGGAGGTTTAACAGAGGAGCCAACAAGGAGGGATGTTGAGTCATGACATCCACTCGTGGGAACGAGGGAGGGAACAGGAGGGGAATTATGAAGAGAAACAGAAGGAAGTTAAAGACTCTTTCTCATCCTCTCATCATTTTCACAACAGGCTGTGGGAAAAAAAAACACAGTAGAGTGAAAGAAAGAAACGAGTGGTCACTACCAGCAGGACACCAGACACCAGCTGGAGCGCAACATCAACTATAACAGCTACATTACAATTAAAACTGAAACTGGTAGTTTCACACTGAAATTTGTTCAGTTGCACCATCTCTACTTACACAATGTAAAGCTGAGACAACTGTAATCAAAATATTGTCCCAGATTTTTATGCTGTGCAACATTCAGGTGAAATGGGAGAAGCAGAAGCTAGTGAGACAAGTTCAAAGCCGCACCCCTTTTTCACCTCTACACAGTGTAAATGTTTGTTTAACTGCTGGTTTCAGATAGCTACAGAAATTGTTGATTGCTTCCCCCAGTTCTGCTGTTGAAGATGGTTTCAGGCATAGTTAAACTTACAAACAAGCGCTTTGTTTGACGCATACTGAGGCTTTTATTCTAGCTGTGTTGCATTCTAGTTGTTGATGCCGGTGCAAAAATTGGCCCCTGTCACCGTTAAGTAGTGGAATGATGGATTTCTCCTCATATGATAAATGAACACTGATGAAAAATGGCAGCTCTACAAAGAACCCCTTTGATTTGCTCTCCAACCCACAATTCTACATTTAAGGCCAAACTAAACACTTTTTGGAAAGACACCGTTTTTTACAACCCTGCAGCAAAGGTGTTAATTAAGGCATCAAACTCCCATGACACTCCTGTGTCAAACTTGTCTCAAATTTAAACAGACAGTAGATGACCCTTCAACAATAACACAGCTGTCTAACAGTTTCTAATTGTCTGTTCAAATGTTGGCAAAACTCTGTTAAATGCATCTCTTTGTCACAGAATTTTTATTTAAATAAATTGTTCAGGGTTTTTCTTAGGTTTTCAGATGGCTTAGGTGATTTATTTATGCAACATCAACTAACTAGCTTCCATGGCTAGTTAGTTGGATTTACCCATTATAACAACTCAGCTCAAACCCTTTCACCATGCCTCGACTAAAACTACAAGCTGGGTGGGGTACATGTTGTTAAAGCAAACTTCAGCAAAATCTGCCTTTAAAATAAGTTTCGGTCAAAGGACAAATGCAGTTTCCCACGTTGGAAAAAGGCACCAAAAGAAAACACAAAGCTTTGGTTTCCATTCACATACTTGGGATACTCCTGCACCACTTAGGGTCAAGCAGCAGGCAACAGAAAATGGCAGGAAATGAAGCCAGTGGGAGAAACAGAAAGCTGCAGAGGACAAACTCCTCAACTCATCTGAGTGACAGCTTCCAGTGGAAGAGAACACACACTGTCACAGTATCAAAATTTCCAAAGTGATGACTGACATCCTCTTCCTCTGTATCAATTTGACTCTTGCCCCTCCACCCTGGGTGGAGAGCTGCAATCCCCCATCACTTCATCGTGCCAAGGTCTTGTAAGCAGCTCAGAAGATCCAACTGCGGTACGAGTTCTACACTCGGGTGGAAAAAAGTCCCTCATCCAAGCCTGGAACAAGTGTTTCAACGTGGTCTTCCTTATGCAACTGACGAAGTTTCATTTTTTTTGGCAGGTGGACGGGGGGACTGTCAGCAGTTGTTATTGGAGGAAATGCAAATAGCCACAGATTTTTTTTTTTTTTTTTTTTTTGTCCTTGAATGAGGGAAAAGACTGCAAGTTTATCTCATCTTTACAGATGTGAACAGCCTAAGCTGCCTTAACCTTACCAAACTTTAAACATGCTAATGGAAACCCACTGAATCCATTTCACCTTGTCCAATCACACCTTAGCAACCATAACTAGGCACGGCAGACCTGTCAAGCCTGATTTCTCCACATGCTGCGTGCTTGGGGCTGTAGAAATACCAATATGCAGGATATACAGACTTCAGATGGTGGTGTCTTTTTTTAGCCTTCCCAAAACCAAACACAAAAGGAGTAAATAAAAAGAATGCATTATACAGCGCATGTGTCAGCCCAAACTTTAGCTGCAAACATTAGCCAACTGCAGGGGGCATCTCATACTAGAGCTTTTTGTGATTAGGTTAAAAAAAAAAACAAAACAAAAAAAAACACAACAAGTACACTGGCCATGTCGTATTTTCCTGTTCCTGGATGCTGCATATGTTTATGGTTGCAGTACATTAGCGACTCTATGAAATTTGGCGACGTTTACACTCTTAAAAACTCCAGCCAAACACCAAATCTGAGACAGCGTTATGTTCACCAAACAAATTTAGTCCTGATCCGAAAAATCCTTATTTCTTGAAACAATTGAAAACATACCATGTATACAAATCATTTTCATATGAATAAAACCATGGGCACATTGTTTTTTCTTTATGCAGTATGTCCTTTAAATGGGTCATCAACTGAGGATACAAACTGTCTACCATTATGGTGAAGGGTACTTTATTGTTTTCCATCTTTCCTGAGACAAGAGAGAGGTAGGAGAGAAAGAAGAGGTGGTGAGAGGATGATGATGATGAGAGATGAAGGCCCACACCAGCGCTATTGATTATTTAGCCTTGTGCTTCTGCCCACGTGTTGGTGATACAGTAAGAGCTCACACAGAATTTAGAATGCAGAGAGAAGAGTGAGGATCTTTGAATCTCAGATGAACACATGTACAAAAATGTTTTTCCTCTTTCTCTCTCTCTCTCTCTCTCTCTCTCACACACACACACACACACACACACACACAAAAAAACACATGGGTGAATTCACTCTGACAAAAGTAAACTAAAGGGTGAGTTGCATTTTGTTTTATCGTTCTTCCTCTCCCCTTTCCAGTTCTACATCTGGTCTGTGTTTAGAGGGACTTTCTCTCTTACCACACTGTGCCTAATTCACACACACACACACACACACACACACACACACTGCTGACAGCCTCATAAACACATTCACAGTCGGCTTACTTTATTCATTTGCTCACTCTTGAGTTATAATGCAAACAAAGAGAAAACTGTGCACAGTTAATTTTAGGCACTGTTTGCAGAGTAAAACGGGGCTGGCAGCTACAGTGAAAATCTCCCATCATGCATCTGGGCTGCATCTTAATTGAATGGGAGCTGCTGTCAGGTAGAACTTTGCAGGTATAGTATGTGACACTGATAGTGAAACTATCATTAAATGCAGCACTAACTACAGTACATGTGCTCATACCTTTGGGTGTGTGAAGAATTAAAACACTGAGATAGCTGCAAACGGCACCAGTACACATTGTCTTGGTATTGATTTACTAAGAATCAGTACAGACTTGTATTGTACTGCATGATGACATAAAGTATCACGTCATAATTTTAGATTATTGATTTTGAATCCTTCAAAACTGGAAACAATTATTCTGCCGTCGACTACAGGTGATCTTTGTGTGGAAACAAGTGAAACCAACCCAACCAGCCAGCCAAGAGTCAAACTATCAGTCAGCAAGACCACAGGTTGGAGAATATTAACACTGTGTTTCCAGTACATAGTTGGTGGTACACAGAGTGCACACCCATATACAAACTGGGTGAAACAATCAAAATCTGTTGTTTGAAAATATTTCCATTATAAATTCAACAAAAGAAAATTAAGCAATGCAACATCCATTTCTCTGACCAGCATAATTTCATAATAAAAGCATAATAATCCAAGAAATACAGTTTGTCTAATATAGATTTTTTTTTAAATTGAAAATTCCATCTTCTTTGCTGATAAATCCAGAATCTAGGAATATAAAAATATGTTTTACTCCTAAAGTTTAACTACTAGACAACAGACATTCTCAGTGTACGTGCACTGGAGGCTTCATGTTGCCACATCACATACAGTAGATTGCATAGTTAAACCATCACCAGTTCCAAAATGTACAGATTTAAAAGTGAGCTCTTTAAATCAGCAGAAAAACACTTTTCCATTGTCTGCACTGCACATACTTCATTAGGATGTTTGTATGACATAACAATAAGTACTGGCCTGGTACAACCCCACTTTAACTCTAAACCCGACGACACTGTCAAACAGGGATGAAAGAAAAATACAACACAAAGAAAAGGAGGCTGTGAAGGAGGGGACAGGGACATAGTGACAGGTAGAGACGCACGGGTGACACCTCTGCGTACACACTGAGAATACATTCCGCTCTCCATAGCCACTATATGTTGCTTTCAGGAACATCTTGTAAATCTGCACATCCAAGAACTGAAGTCACAGAAAGTCACGAGAGTGTAGGACTTTGCATGTCTTTTCCTGTTTTCCCGTTTTGAAAGTTTGTAACTGCAACTTACAAAAACTCATCTAACAACATTACACCTATCGGTTACTGACATGCTTAGCCTGCATATTCTTCCCCCCCTTGGACGTCACGTCTTTGCAGTTAACTCAGGTTTTATATAAAACCTGTTTTCAGTACAAGTTCATTTTTCCTGGAACATTCAAAGTAAATTGTGGAATTTCCTGCAGCAACTGAACGCAAGACACCTCTCTGCCAGCTGACAATAACAAACCCTCTAATAATAAACCTCTCGCTTACTCACAGCCATCATTTTGAGATGGACCATGCACACTGCAGTGATGACCTCTCACTGTTTGCGGTCAATAGTGAGTCATGAACAAAAAGCACTAACTAAACCACACATCTCTAAAGAAGAGCCATCACTGGGGCTTATTTCACACAGCTGGTCACCACTGTTTTAATTCCACCAGACTAAAACAACTCCTGCAACTGCAAGTCGTGCAAAGTGATACAAGATGTGGTTTTATTTAACTGAATTTCCTCTTTTAATTTCCTCTTACTTCTCGGCGGAGGCTTGCTGAGCAACACTGCGACGTGCCTTTGCAGCCGGACCACTCTGCTCTCCAGCGCGCCGGACCGGTGGCAGATGGACACCAGCTCTTCCTCCAGCTCCTCCAGGATGCTCACCGAGTGTTGGGACAGATCCGAGAGCTGTCGCAGCACCGAACACAGGGTGAAGCCGCACACGTCCACCAAGTCACCGAAAATCTCCGCCTGCTGCTGCGGACGCGCCTCCAGCACCTTCCTGCCGTCGGGCTTGCACACATCCTTTGGAAGTATCGTCCGTTTGCAAAAAGGCATGGTTTCTCTCTCCCTGCAAAGAATAACAAACTCCGCAGATAGTCAAGTTATATTCCTGTGGTCCTTCTCCCGCAGTTTGGCGCGCAGACGCATGCTATGAATCCTCCGGGAGGAAAAACTCCACTGCTGTTGGACAAGCTTGGAGCAAACGCGCGTCGTGCGCTCTCATTGTTTTTGACTGCGATCGAGCTTTTCTCTTTTTTGGTGTGGACGACTTGAGTCAAATTAGTCAGAGTAACACACAAAACATCCGGTTTAAACTTTCAAATGCAAAGCCTAAATGCATTTTTTGATCACAGTAGGCTAATCCAACCCACTAAAATGCCAAAAATGAATTGAGGATTAATTATGTAATTAATTGATATTATTTAAATATATCTACTACTATATAAGACTGTGGAATATAGTGACACTTCATGCCAAGTGAAGCACTTTGGCCTTACATAACATATAGGTTAACATAATAATAATAATAACCACCTTAGAATTTATAGCAATTGGCTTGTCATAACCATCCCTCTACGTTGAATATGTTTTAAATCTGTTTAAATGGATTTATATAGACTACATGATTTTGCCCACTTTGTAAAAACATGAATCACTTTTATGGATTTTAACTATTATTGTAACAATTGTACAATTTGATATTGCACAGTGTGTTTTCTTACCATATTGAAGTCATTTTGGTGCTTTAGACATGTTAATTAAGTTGTCTCTATACTCTATGCTCTTATTTTGAAGCGTAACAACCCAGCGTCAGATCTTAATTTGTCCGGCTTGGCCAGGCGTCACGGAGCGCAACAGCTTGGTGTTTCCCAAAAAGTAAACCTCTCTTGAGGAGGAAGAGATGAAGAAGAGACATTAGAAAAAGGGAGGAGGAGAAGATAAAAAAATGAGGAGAAGGAGTGAAAACAGAAAAATGGGAGGCAGGGGAGAAGGAGAAGAAGGGTGACAGTGGATGGATGAACCCTTATGCACCACGGCGCGTAACTGTGCGCGCCAACGTTGTGGGAATGTATGTACATGTGTGGGTGGGTAAAAGAAAAGTTGAGTGGATGCTTCTGTCCACAAACGTTTGAGTGCTTTTCTCTAGGGCTGTTTGTCATGGTTTGAGCTTCCTCCTAAATTAAATAAAGAGAGATCTGAATGCCGCAGCATATAGTGATATGTCAGTGTGCTTCCAACTTTGTGGCAACAGTTCTTGTTTGTTCATTTCCTGTTTCAGTATGACAGTGCCCTTGTGCCTATAGCTAGATCAAAAAAGAAACTATTTTTCACTTTGGTGTGGAAAAACTTGAATGGGCTGCACTGAGCCCTGACCTCAGCATTTGGGGCCGAATTGGAACTTCAGCTGCTTGGCCGTATCACCCACCATCAGTGCTGGACCTCGGTGATGCTCTGGTGGCTGAATGGGAACAAATCCCCACAGCAAAGTGACAACACGTGCACAGGGAGGAACCTTAAAACAACAGATGTTGTTAGAGTATCTCTTTAAGAAGCTTCATCTCTGCAGGAGCCTCTCGGGCCCATGACGTGGCCCCCTGGACTCTGAGGAGAAGGGTGGAGAGGCTCTGCGCTTCCTCTCTGGAGCTGTTTGGCTCTTCAGGCTTCACAACTGTTCTCCCCAGCCAGCTGCTCACATCCACTGCTCTAAATCTTTCAATTATAGTTTGTCCTCTGTTCACCTCCTTCCATTATGCCTTTAATGTCTTACACTGGTGTTCTGAAGTCTTTCTATCCACATAATATTTTGTGACCATGCATGACATATTAGTTACTTAACACTAATCACCCTGTTTATGGGACCATTTGTTTATTTGGCGAGTTTCATGTGATTGTGACCATGAATGCTGGGAAGACTTTCAAAACTGATATTTCATGAGCAATTTTCTGTTTTCATACAAGTTGTCTCTCAGTGTGTGCCATGGTATTGATGCGTTTGTTGCCTGAACGCCTTCCGAAACCATTACAGAAAAATTTGTTCAGGATTGTTCTCTATCTGCCACAGCCACAGTTAAGGTTTGATAACTTTTTCAAATATCATTTTGGTTGAAACATGGTCAAAAATATAAATTAATGTGGAGAGGGACTGTCAAAGGTTTCTGTGACTTGACAGCAGTGCGAAGTCGAAGAAGGCAGGGGTAGGAGCTCATGGCTTACAGTGAATACATGAACACACTTCTGATCTACTACTGCTTTTGCACAAAGGCTTCAAGCTGCTGCTGGATGGCACCAATATGGCTGACTCACAAGCTCCTGGTTCCTGCATTAGTTGAGACATTTTGTGAAAAGTATTGCTTCTTTCTTTGCTAAACAGGACCAACTTTACAATGAACCTACGCAGCTGCATAGATTTCTCGCAGCTGCAGCTGAATCTCCTGCACAGCGACGCTTCAGCGTTCTCTACAACACTTTACGGGACTCTGCACTTTCTCTGGAGCCCTATGAAAACTCCACTCCTCTGCTCAAGGCCCGTGAATGTACCCCAACCTCCCTCCTCCCCAAAGGAAGCACATCTGGTCCTCAGAGCGCCCCCCGGGCCCCCTTTAGCAACCACTCCCAGACGTGAACTTGGCCTACCTAAATGTTTTTGTTCATGCTGTCTGTCTTATGGAGAGGGGGATGGAGAGAGAGAAACGAGAAGGAATTTCAACATTAACTCCCTTTTATTGACACAATTGAAAACAAGAACATGAGAAATTTATAAGAAATGGAAGAGAGGGGTTGTTTGTGTGTGTGGAATGTTGTCTATGTAAACTGTTCTGTGTGAGAGGCTAGAGAAAAACAAGAAGCCAGTGGGAGTGGCCACATTACATCATTCCTACAGTTACCAGGGCTTCACACTAATTGTGTCGGTATTGACATAAAGCCAATCAGTTGCCATGACAACCAGTGTGTCACTTTGTCATTTAACCAACAAATTAGTCACTGATAAGTTCAATAGACAGGTTCAACTAGTAAAAGCCCGCCTTTGGCCCCAACTCAACTGTCAACAGGCCAGTCAGCCAATCAGCTGACAGTCAGTCAAGCAGTCAATCACACTGAAGCAATTGATTAGAAACAGCTGTCCTCACCCACTGGTTCTCCACCCTCTCCCTCCTCCTCCTCAGTTCATTGTTTCAGCAGCTCTGCCAACTTTTCTATACTCACACAGGGAGCACGCTCCAAACTTACCTTCATTACTTTGCCTGCTTCAAGTCCCTGGGTCTTTCTGTCTCCTGTTCATTGTATTGTTCATTCTACACACTGTATAACCATCAGAAACTGAATCTCACACCAAGCATTTGGCTGATGCTCCAATCCAAAGTAAACCATATACCATAGGTGAAGAGTATTTTGTTTTAATGATGCCCAGCCTGGGGGTTGTGGCACCCAAGAGGGTCCCAAGATAAATCTGAAGGGTCACAAATGTCTTTTTTAAACATCTTCAGGGATCTGAAATTATGTCCACACTAATTAAAAACTAACACACAAAACTGTACAGTACTACCATATTTACTTTTAATAGATAAAAAGCTCAAATTGGTTGGAAACCACGGCTTTATTTAACCAGGTAAAGGCTTCAGTGGATTAAAATTTATTTTCTGAAGGCAAGACTAGAACCGAGTTGCACCTGTTACTCATGAATCATCACTAAATGTGTGTAAAGTCCTTCCTAAGTTCTCAGTAACTACCACAGTATAGCTATACCTTTAATACTAGTGGTTTATTGCCGTATATTGGGAGGTATGACTGTTTAAAACATTAGAAATGTCTAAAACTAGTAGACATTTTAATGTGTGAATGGGTTGATAGAAAACATCTGTAGCATCCAACATCTTCCTTAAAGCATATACTAGTAATTTATTTTTTATATTTAACTAGTTCTAATTATGTGATAATTGGCATCCTTTTAAGACAGCAACCATTATTAGGATGTCACAACTCTCTGACATCTGTGAGACACTGACAGGACAAAAAGTGACATTCTAAGGCCTGTAAAGACTCAAGAATAACCCCATCCCTCCTCCACTCACAAGTCTGTTCCAGTTCAACATTCAAAAATATGGATTATATGTACGATCTTGATATGTATGAGCTTGATGTTGTATGCTGAAGTCTGAGCCGAGGCTAGTGTGTGTGTGTTTGTGTGAGGTCTCTAAACAGTTTCAACAGTGCCGAACCTTTGAAAAATCTTCTGACATATTTGCAAGAGGCACAATTTTACACATACTATACAGTGACATGTTTCACTGTACTTGACATTTAAATACTCTAGTGACAAAGATGATACGCACTAAGTGGATGTGCAGTAATTATGACTGAATCCGTTGCGTCTTTTTTTTAAACATGCATCTGTATTTTTGTCTGTACAATTTATTCAACATATTACTTTTCTGTTCTGTTTGAGTGGACATTTATCTCTATATTTCCTCTGCAGCTCTTTTGCTTTTCTCTCCATCCAGCTAAATACACTTGAAAGCCTCAGTTTGACTATGCACAGTGTGCATGTATGTGTGTGTCAAACGTGATTGTTGTTGTTGTTGTTGTTGTTGTCTGGGCTTGTTTGTCTGGCAAATCTCATATTTTAAATGTTCAAAGACTGGATTTGCGTTTGTGTGCATGTGTGAGTGCACGTATTTGTTTACAAGAACTGGGCCCAGGCCTAGAAAAATGACGACGATGCTGCCACTTCTGATTTGCTAAAAAAAAAAATATCTATGTACACTATGTATCCTCACACAGGTGGATTCAAATTGTGGTTTATGCTTTATTTGCAGAATTAAGGTGAAATTTCCAGCAGGTGTAGCCTTGTCTACAATTGTGCAGCAGCAGTGCCCCCGGCAGGGAGTAAATAAATAGCACAGCTAAAACTAGCTAAAGAAAGCACTGTGTATGTATGGTTTATTATTTCATAGAACTAGGGAATTCATTTACTTTTTACATGTATTTCAAACATACCACACCTTTTGGAGTCTGTGCCAGTCTGGCCACCCCATCCAAGGTTTTCTAGATCCACCACTGGGCATATTGTATTTCAAAAAATATTACTCGAGAAACACTGTTCTTGACAAACAACTTTAAAAGGCGTCCAAACAAAAACAAGGCCTCCACAAACAGGCTACTTTTAAAATGCTGCTGAGGTTAGGACAGTAAAAATGACTACACTTTTAGCAGCTGTATTTCACAGATACCAAATGCTGAACTTTAAATTTTCGCTTTGTCTCATCATCCTTCCATATTTAATCTTTGTCACTTACCCCTTTTCCTTCCATTGCTGTTCTGTTTCCTCCATTTGTCCCTCCTTCCATCTTTTTATTTCATCCCTGCATCCTTCTCTCTTCATCCATCCCTCTTTCACTCTGAGTTCTGATTTCAGTACCAGTCCATATGGTGACTGCTGGGATACAGCCTGCTCTGCGCTGCAGAAACCTGGCCTGGCACACACCACCTCACTGTGTGTGTGTGTGCATGCGCATGTAAAAGAGCTACACCTGCGACTTCCATCTCTCACCCTGCCTCTCCAACACAACACATACCATATCAACACACACAGCAGGAGTGTGTGTGTCGGTGTGTATAGACAGGCATGGCTCACTCCTATGACCGTCTGCTCTCTGACACGCTGAAAAGTACAGTAATCCATCATCCTTGGCAGGGAGAAGTAAGGGCAATGTGTGAGGACAGTGAATGTGCTGTATTTTACAGAGGGAACAGAGGAGAGCAGGGACTGATGCAAACAAGGATGGAGAAAGGAAGACAAGGAAGGTATGTTGGGGAAGATGGAAATTGGAAAGAGGGAGGAAGGAATGATTGAGAGAAGACAAAAAAGTTTATTAAAGTATGTTGGGGTCAGTGTAGG